>NC_138155.1:9109400-9119400 GCF_964199315.1 Orbicella franksi
ATCAGTGACCGAGGATGGTTAAGGATGGAGAAGATTGATTGTTTTCTGATTTTCTGATCTTTCGTCTGATTGTTTTCAAAGTGTTTTTAAAATGAGCTCAGTCACGGCATTTTGAGTTATTTTGGCAACGTACAAAATTACCTTTAATTTGAAGGAAACCTGAAAGTAATAGTTTACTAAGATAGAAAAACACCAAAGAGTCAATAACAAAACATAAGTGACCGAGGATGGTTAAGGATGGAGAAGATTGACACGGATTACAGACGATAAACTTGAAAAATCAAGGCTAAACTTTGGGAGACGAGCAAGCCGTGACGTAGCTTCTTTAAACATTCTGAACATGTCGAAACGTTCATTTCACCGTTTTTTGTTTTGTTTTGTTTTGTTTTGTTTTTTCAGTTAATTTGAATGCTACGTGGAACAATTGTATTACTACCCCACCTTTTGGAGAAGCGCAAGAAGTGACGTAGCTCCTTTAACCATTCTGAACATGTCGAAATGTTCATTTCACCGGTTTTTTTTTTGTTTTTGTTTTTTTTGTTTTTTTTTTTCAGTCAATTTGAATGCTACGTAGAACAATGGTATTACTACCCCGGCTGACTAACTGAACCGTGACTGATCAAAATGGCAGATTTTCGATATGATTCTTTGTTGTTCATGATTTGCTCGACTATATCAAGTCAATATCGAGTACGTTAGCAGACTTCTGGGGTGTCTGGGCTTTCGAGGCCTCAACCACCCTTTAAATTTTGTAACTTTCAAAGAATGAATGTAATAAACTCCAAATTTTGTGACTTACTCAAAAATTGTTAAGGAACAATTTATTATGGTATTTCCAGTCATTTTTACTTAACGTAACGTACCCACTGACATAAAGTACTATTTCACCCGGAGAGAGAGAGAGAGAGAGAGAGAGAGAGAGAGAGAGAGAGAGAGAGAGAGAGAGAGAGAGAGAGAGAGAGAGAGAGAGAGAGAGAGAGAGAGAGAGAGAGAAAGAAAATGGACCAAAACGGAATTACTGGTTTTAGTTTTGCTTTTACGCTTTTTTTTTGTTTTGTTTTGGTGCTGGTGTTGGTGTTAGAGTTGGTGTTGGCTTTGATAGTGATGTTGGCGTTAGCTATGGCTCCGCTCTTAAGGTGGTTTTCTATGGAGTGTTGTTAAACCAAAGCCAAACCAATTACCTGCCAATAAGACTACTCAGCCAGTCTCAAACCGTAGCCAAACCAAAACCAAAACCAAAACCAAAACCAAAACCAAAACCAAAACCAAAACCAAAACCAAAACCAAAACCAAAACCAAAACCAAAACCAAAACCAAAACCAAAACCAAAACCAAAACCAAGGCAATTACTGATTGCTTTCGATTCTCAACAGGCCATTTTACAGTTGTATGCTTAGTTACCTGGCCTATGAATGCAAATGAAGCTGGAGGTGACCTTGCTTTGATACACACTTCTCTGCTATTCTCATTTAAATGCCAACTAGTTAGGGCAAGAACAACTTGCAAATACAAAACTCTTACTGCTCGATCTGCCCAACATGACCAAGAAGACAATAGGAGACAGGGCGTTCTTTGCAGCCGCACCGACACTGTGAAACGCCCTTCCAGACGAGTTGAGGGCTTTGGGCAGTCTCAAAACTTTTATGGCACGGCTTAAAACTTATTATTTTAAATTAGCTCTTACCTTATGACCTATGGTATTTTAACATAGATTTTTACATGCATATATATAATATTTTTATTTAGTACCCATTTATTAACTATTTATGTAAGCTGTCATTGTATTATTGTAAGCATATTATAAGCATTGTAATTTAAAGCGAATTAGATCATATACCCAATTATTCTGCGCTATATAAATAATAAATTATAAAGTTAACTTGATTTACGCAACAAAAGCAGTGAGTTCTTTAACAGAACAAGGTCAAGGGCAGCCTCACTGCCAAGTCACTGTTA
Organism: Orbicella franksi; assembly: GCF_964199315.1. Classification (NCBI taxonomy): domain Eukaryota; kingdom Metazoa; phylum Cnidaria; class Anthozoa; order Scleractinia; family Merulinidae; genus Orbicella; species Orbicella franksi. Next base: position 9,111,357 of record NC_138155.1, read on the forward strand.
ATAAGACTGTACAATGGTCTATTGTGAGCGGCTGTAGTTGGTTGGTCGATTAGTGCGCAGGTTTAGTTTGATTTGGTTTTGATGGGTTTGATTTGGTTTCGTTGGTTGGATGTTAACGTTTGCTTCTCTGGTTGGTAGCTTAGTCGTTCAGTTAGTTGTCTGGCTGATGGTTGGTTCGTCGAGTAGACCGCTGATTCTGATTGGTTGGTGGGTCAGGTTTGGCTTGGTTGGTTGGTTTCGTTGGCTGCTTGTTTGTTTGGTTGGTTACTTCAATGGTGCGCTTGATTTGGTTTGGTTTGGTTTTTTTCGTGGTTGATTAATTCGCTGACTGACTGACTGACTAATTGTTTTTTTTTAATAACAACGGATTGATTGATTGATTGATTGATTGATTGAGTGAGTGAGTGATTGATTGATTGATTGATTGATTGATTGATTGATTGATTGGTACTATTTAGCTGGAGGTCAAACCTGGCTCGTGTCGGATAAGACATTTTGGAAGACAAAACAAAGAAGGCAAATAAAACAACCAAACCAAAATGTCTGTTACGTGGTTTTAACCACTCCTGTGCAAACAATCATTTCTAGTAACATTTCAGATTGAATGAATTTCATGTTACCAGTCCGGTAGTATGCCGGTTTTGGAAGAAGCGAGAACAATGCTTTACGGCACGAACCATAACGTGATCACCATGGCGATGAGCATTTCAAGACATGGAAAGATCCAAAATGGCGGTCGAACGCGGGGGAATATCGGGGTAAAAGTATTCGCTTTTATTTGGCTTTCATTTCGACTTTTCTATGCCTAATTATAGGAAAAGTCGTTATATACGGATAATAACCATTCTTGTGCTAGAATATTGAGTGTAACATGCACAAGGTTCATTCCACGCGAAGTTCACTCCGGCTCTGCCAAGCTTACGCCAAGATGTCAAAGTATTGTATCGAAGAAGGCAAAGATTCGCGTGGAGGATCTTTTGCGTAGCTTGTACAGAATGCAGCTTGGCTATATCAGCTCGAACTTCAAATAGGCATTAGGGAACAGTTTTTCAAGTCTTCGTCAGTTTATTCCATGTTTAATGAAGTACGCAATAAGAGAGTTCTTGTGTTTGCAGTAATTTTTGTCCTGTAGATATTCGGTTTAGTTTAGCCTGGTCTTTCTTAAAATCCACAAAGACTGCGAAACCAACGTAATGTAGTCTTCGATTGTTGTAGTTTTTCCTTCGGATTCTTTAAGTCTTATGGATGAACACTGATAAAAGCTTTCATTTCCTGAATAAATCCGGCAGTGATTTTGTTTTAAATTTGTCACGTTTGCTTTTATCTCAAGATAATAATCCAACACAAGTCTAACTACTGTTTTGTCGCTGTCAGATACTAATATTACTTACTTTTATTAGTGCAAAACTCAACATTTCCCTAAATTCTTAGGCAAAACATAAAATACTTGCGAAGTTGGTCACACTCTACATCAGAAAATGTTTTGGAATAGTGTTAAAGGCTTCAAGGCATGGCTAGGCTGTGTACACATTAGTAGAACCAAGAACAGTAGCCTGCTTGTGATGTATCAAATGTGTCCCCATCAGTCAGTAACCTAATTACAATTATAAAACTAAGTACAATTATTAAAACTATTGTTTTTGTTGTCATATTAAAGCTTAAGTTGAAAGGAGGTTTGGGAAAAGATACACAGAAAGTTTGGACACTGGCCGATGGGACTTTTCTCCGAAGGACATTTCTCTTCCCTTTCTTCACAAAATGCTAATTGCAAAAGTTGTTCCAAAATTTGGCTGGCTGGTTTAGAGTGAGTGTTTCCTTCCTTTATCTTGTTTGACTTCTCAAATAATTCAGTGTGATGCCTCGCATTGTTGTGAATGCATGCACTGCTTATTTGGGGGCTGAACTCTATATAAGTCCTGTATATGCCCCGTTTAATCTGGGGCAGTACGTAAATGTGACAGCGCTAGATCTAGTAGCTGTGGTAGTCTCTTTAGATTGCTTACAAGTTGTAATATTAGCGCCCATCAAATATTCAAAGAAAACAAATGAGATTGAGAAAAATGTAAACTACTGTTTATTAAAAGTTCAAGTACAATATTATTATTATTTTGATTTTTTAGCACATTCTTGAACCTGAACACAAAAGAGACAACAGAATTAAAATAACAGTATCTGCTATCAATAGACATGGCAACCTAAACAAATAATGCATTGATCACAATACTTATTTCATCTAACGAAGCCCGGCAAAAGGCAACAACTCTTTAACACTTCTATGTGGTTGTCCATATTTTGGACGGACATCCTAATAAATAAGAAACAAGGGATAAAATAATCATTGACCCAACGGGGAACACACACCATGTAGAAATGTGCATCAGTGCATGTGCATGATACATGTGCCCCTTATCAAACTACGCTTCAGTCAAACTCCAACCTTCTCATGCCATAAAAAAAAATCATTTCACAAATCAGCTTACATGATTCAGCTATCTCAGAATAACAGACTCTCACCCTCTAAACAAGACCAACGAAATAAGTGTGAAAACGAAAAAAGACTCGAAGTACTCGCGATACATTGTTTGTAAACTTCCAGTCGTTTTCCTGTCAGAAGCCATTTCTTATGACGGCTATTTTCAATACGTAGTTGCCATTTTTACTAGCTTGTTGCCACCAATGAAACTTTAGCGACACAACCCTCACATATCGTAGTTTCGAGGAAAATTAGTCCTGATATCGAAAAAATTCGGCAAGCTATTGAAAAAAAAAACAAAAAAAAACAACATAAAAACATGTACTTACATTCGATGCCCGTCAAAATGGCGGCGTCTTCTTCAAAGGCCGTTCAAAAATGACACGAATTTCATCGATTCCTTCTGCCAAACGTTCACAACTCTCGCACAAGGAACGTTGGTGAGCGAAGGCTTGTTATGAGACTTTTAAAGTCCCGAATATTACATGGAACCTAGAACCAAGCTTTTCTAAGAGCCCATATTTTTTTCGTGATTATTTTTTTTGCGATCTTGGCGAAACAATAGAATCGTGGCGTCAGCGCTTCTTCCAAAACTGTGGATACTACCGGACTGGTTACGCAATGGAAAAGAATAAATTTTATCCCAAGAAATGATGTGGAACAAAGGGATACCTGATTCCGGGCGTACTCCCTGCCTTCTCTTCCAGTATTTTCCTGATAAAATTAGAGGCAAAGGTTCCGTGAAATTATGTTCACATTAGGCTCACAGGGTCATGGAGGCTATTCAAGAGTAAGTAAAAAACTATCCATTGCCAACACTAATCATGGAACAATTTTGAGCTCACACTCCGCTCTAAAAGCATAAGTTGATCTATTTACCAAATTAATGGGAGGACGTTGAGTTGAGGACGAAGGCTGGCCACTTTGATCAGGTGGGTTTGCACTCGCTCTCTGACTCTGTTGATGATCCATACGCGACAGCTCCAGCGCTTTGGCTAAGGCCTCCTCATAATCATCTTCCATCTGAAATTGCTTTCTCCGAGATCCCTAATCACAAATCAGTTTAAAAATCCACTCAGCACAACAACCACGTGGAACTAATCCCAAACTTTCATGAAAGGCCAGTTATGTCTATGTATCAACTAAGATGTTTGTTTACCTTTAAATATTTCTCAGTTTGACCATGGTTTGTCGCCGTGTGTTAATTAAGATTCTAGAACCATTAAAAGACATGAAATCTCACAACGAGCAGCAGACCTTTCCGATCTAGCTAACAGGAGTGAAGGATTGTGCTCTTATGCAAGGGCGACATGAATGCTCTACGAACATGTTAAGCATGTTTTTTCCAAGGGACTAAAATCAATTCTTCTTGGCAGTGTATTGATTAGTATCTAGTGGCACTGGCCGTTCTAAAGTCACCTAAAAATTTCGATTCCATATCTTGGTAGATGATCCTAAATGCTTTTGCAACTACTAAACTTATGTTTGCATTAACACTCCGATTTTGTAAACTTGCAATTTCAAACTGAGAAATTAAAGTAAATATGGGCAATGTAAACACCTAACGGTCGGATGTTTCAGCGAAATGTCACGCTAGTTTGATCTGGCCATTTGAAAATTACTCTGAAATTTCTTGGCGGATAAAGACAAAAGCTCGCAAATCTTCTTGGATTTGCTTTTAACATACCTCCATGTTGCTTTCCTTCTATTTCTTGTACTTCCTATGGGTATTACCCTAACTTCAGGTCCCCTTTTCCAAATAAGTGTGTATTTGCTATAAACGCTAAAAAATAAAAGAACTATATATGTACAACAAAAATATCCATGCACAATTATCACTACTAATAATATCATAAAACGAATTCCCTTCGTCTACAAGATATCAGATACAATAACAAATATTTATGTCTTCTGCCCTTGTTTCCAAAATTATAACTATGAAGCTGTACCTCTGTCAAATTTTCTAGGTCAACAGTCGAGCTTTGTTTGGTAGAGCGCTGAAATATTCTGTACTTCTTGATCTGAATGTTCTTAGAAGACCTCACACTTGTTTCTAGGAATTGTTTGTCTGACAGCTTTTCTTGATAAACATTCCTGAATCGACCTCAGTAAATCACGCAATATTTTACATCTTTTCAGTAGGTTTTCTGACATATTTGCAGGGCTTTTTGCTAGGCCAACTGTAATCTTTCATTTTAAATGGTTATCTGCATGCTTGCATCCTCACCAAGAAACAATAACTCACTAAAAACAGGTCCGGGAGTAAATTCACGTCTCCGCGAAATCGGCGGAGGAGAATCTTCTACTGGCTCTGGGATACAGATTATAACATAGAAAATCATTCTATGTCTCACGGTACAAGCAAGCCCTTCTTAGAGAGTTTATTACTGGGGAGCTTTACCAATGACTACGGAGACGCCGAGGACGATGCCTTGTAAAATGGATTTATAGATATTTTACCTTTGAATGTCGCAACTGTGTAGGTCTGTTCAGTACGCCTATCGGTCTAAAACCTTGCTCAGGCTAAATATGAAATGACAGCTTTTCATTCCAAAGGAAGATACGAAAAGTTAGCCATTGCGGATCACAATCTCCAAAATTAATGGAACTTGGTCATTTCACGTTACTGTTTTTCAGATGACGGGTATGAAATGTGCCAAGATTCGTGCAGAACCGTTGCTTTGCTCATTAAACCTTTTGTTTTGTGACGTTCTCGTTGGCGTCGCCGTCATGGTTTGCTAAAGCTAGTCAGATGGCTGCGACGGTGCTACAACCAAGGGGAACAAAAAAATAGTTTACCGAGTAAACTTCTTGTTGTCTTAAAATGACCGACTCACGCAAACGCCCCGTTACCGTGAAAACGCTTTGTTTGCAGCTGCTTATTTTGATATTTTTCTCTTAATACTTTCCTCTTCAATCGTTTTTTTTCGCTTATCCATCCCTGGGATTGACAATTGACTAGGTGCCTAAATGCTACGGCTAAGAATACACTGACACGTTGCTTATGTGCAGACATCGCCGCCCTCGATCTGAGATTAGCAAGGCTACGAATTTTCATCAAACTGGCAATACACTTTCATAGCGACTTTGAAGGAATTTGTGAATACATAGCGGTACATGCACCCGGTCTATCACTATTGTCAGCCTGGAAGTGAAAGAATCGAAGGCCCTACAAATAAGACAGACATGTTTTGCAAAATCGATCGAGAAATGATTAACATTAAAGCCCAAATTAGAAAGGATCTTTCTCATAGTCATCCGTCCTTTACATCCAATAATTTCCACCACATTAACTTACCGTTGGAAGGCAACTTCACGGTTTTCAAGGTAGTGCTGAAATACAACGTACCGAATGACTTCTCCGTGTGATAAGCCGTTCCAAATTTTCTTTATGTTAAAAAGTGCAGATCGTTCTTTAAGACAACCGACGGCGAATCAAGCGTTTCGAGTTGAGTAAACATCCCGTCTTTCTAGGAATCGGACTTATCGCTACATAGTCAAAACTGCTGCTAATAGCATGCAATAGAGTTGCGTTCATAGCCGTATACAATTGCTCTGTTATTTTAGGAGTAAAAAGGGAAAGCTCACCACAGTCTGCAAATAAAGTGCAAAGGCATTTTTTGACCAGCCGAAAAGGAATCAATAATAAAAAAAAAGCATGTATGCAGGCTTACAAAATATGATACATTTTACACGGGTCAAACCGCAAACCGATAAGCAGGAATAACGCTTAGAAAAAATTCATATATTCGGGATAGCCGGCATCTCGACCGAATGTAATCGAGTTAAGAGTTTTGAAAAGATCTCCACACATTCTTCTTTTCTAAGAAGAAGAAGAAGAAGAAGAAGAAGAGATGTTACTATGGCGCGATATACATTTTTGGGTTTCCAAGGAAACCAAAAGAAACGTTTTGCACTATTCGGAAACAGTCTGTCCTTCAATACATTATGCTCAATACACTCTTCTTAGGGGCTGCAGACATACTCACGTTCCCGCTTAAGGTAGCTCCATAAGATAACCCTTAAAACAGGACGGAAAGCGGTTGGAAGATGAAGAGACGGGCCGTGCAAGTCATGCGTGATGCCAAGTAGGACTGGCACAAGCAATTTTTCTGCGTTTCCGGTCCGCAGTTACTGGCGTTTCTCTCAAGAAACTGGAATCAAGTTTTCTCTCTTTCGATTTGAGTGCTGAACAGTTCTGTCCCACGAGTTTATGTAACAAGAAAGAAAAACGTCTTCGGGAGCTTCACGGGTCAATTTTTACGGCCAAAATAGGTTCGGGACGCCTTGTTTTGGTCTTCGGTTTTTTTTTTAATCAGTAAAAATCCGATTAAATGGAACAAGCGGAGATGGAAAGTTTTCTACAGCCATTTCTAGAACTTAAATCCAAACTTTTCAAACAAAGACATCTTTTGTGTTTGTGCGGCTCTTATATTACATATCCTCAAAATATCCTCGACGACATTTTCTAACAATGTCACAGAACTTTTATCGTATATGCAAATGTTAAAGAAGCAAGACGTAGTGGTTGCAGTTACATTTTGTTAATTTCCTTTTCTTTTTAAGGGTTTTTTATTTATCTATTTATTTATTTATTTAATTTTTATTGGGGGCGGGAGGGGCTGCTTTTGTTTTTTTTTTCTTTCTTTGCTTATTTTTTTTTTCTGCATTTTTTTCGGTTATGAGACCCCGTCAATCACAATGCGTTAGCATTTTGTACGTGGCCGTCTCTGCGCTCAACAGCAAGGACAGAGGATTCCCAAAGCCGTCCTCTCCTAGCTGTACATCTATCGTCGCATAAACATTTCACAACATTTTCCAAGCCTTGCTGATTGAAATGAAAATCAGTGAAGAGGACAAACACCAATGAATCATAAGGGTACTACACACACAAAATTACTTTATTTGCAGCGATGTCACACCAGTACAGTCAGTTACTTCGCATAATTAAATTAAAAGAAAAAAACAAACAGACAAACACATAGATAATTCATTTGCTTGGCCAATTCATTACCTACTACAACAAAATGTCCACCTAACTATACATCTCTTCACTGCATGCTAACTCTTATAAGCTGAGGAAATGCGCATGCAAGAAAACATGCTTGGACTGGGTGTACTTTTCTTATACATGTACTAAGAAATATATGCTTTATATCAGTTTGTATTTATATTCATGAACCGTACACAGGGATTGGTGTGCAGCTTGAACTGCGAGCCTGAGTGTTTGATGCCGTTCGTATACAAAGTACGTTACATAGCTCAAATAAGATACTACTTACTAAGTACACAACAAAATAACTACCACTTAGACTGTAAAGCTTGCTGCAACCGCCTGATATAAAAACCCAAAAACTCGGTGGGGAAAAATGGAAACAAATTCCCTAACCAAATGCAGGCGCGCCAACCTCTGGTGGCTACAAGTAGGGGTAATTACAAGATTTCCAGTCTTTTAAAAATAGTAAATTTTCTAATAACATTTAAAAGTTCGAGGGCTGAGATAAATACATTACAACTTTGAAACCTAATATATGCTTATAACCAAAGACTAAATTAATGGCACGGCGGCGC
>NC_138155.1:9124400-9376900 GCF_964199315.1 Orbicella franksi
CATGTCACGCTACAAAAATAGCTCACATTTTCCGGAAGAAGTCCCAAGCGAAGGGCGCTCAGTTCGTTTAACGACGCCAGTATGGAGAACATTGGTTCTAAATGCTGTTTTTGCCTTTTCCTATTGTTTCTCCATTTCCTTTCATGGCCATTTGCTTACTTTGGAGCAAACTGCAGAACCGCCGAACTGCGGGAGGAGAACAAAAATAGCTGCAAGAATACCCACAACGACGTTTCAGCTGTGGTTTTACTCGGGATCGGCATAACCTTGTTTTTGCCTCTACAAATAGTTGGCTGCATCTGTTATTTCGGCTTTCACTGTCTCTGTTTGGCAGCGTGTTGTCTATCTGACAGCGGTAACAACAGAGTGGCGCCATCTCGGACCGTCGAGACAGTAACAGTACCTGTGATACTATGCAGTAGTTCATAGAAAGGGTGCAAGTAGACCTCTCTTGTGACTGTTTACATGTTTACATTTTTACAAGACTTCAGCTGGATCCCATCGAATGTCATGTCTGGCTTATTGTACCGCATGTGTTTATGTTGGGCAAAGATCCACGTTCACTCGGCGGCAGTGTCGACAGAAGGGGACATTCTGCTCATGGATACAGATCGCGATAACTTTTCAGTGATCACCTTATTCCTTCAGGAAATGACAATACCCCAGTGACTTGGACCCATAACTCTTCATCAACAAAACATTAACTAACATTTTGAATATCTTAAAAAAAAAAGCGCCCACCATTTAGACATCTAGACAACGAGATAAAGGAAATAGATAGACTTTTTAAAAGAATACGGTCAAAATAGAAAACGGAGAGTGCTAAAGAGCCAGACTATGGACGGAAAAATGTATTTGCTCATGTTTACCAGGGAACTAACATTCTCAAACTCATTAATAATTCATCAAGTTAAGACAAAGAAAATCACAACCGTCAAGAAGGTTTGGATACCCGGTCTTAATTAGCATAGATTTTGACGATTTTACTTCTCCTTTTACTCCTTAGTTTTTGTTTCGATTGAGAAGATATATCAAACACTTAAGAATCGTCAAAAATACCTCGCTGCGCGTCGTATTTTCGACTCTCTTCTTGGTGTTTGGATATCCCGATGAAACACTGTCTCTCGTGTTTGATATATTAGGTAAAGTGTGTGTGAACTTGACGTTTGTCACATTTCAATATAACTAATATAGTAGCAAATGTGAAGTTTACAGCAAATTTTTCTTTCAATTTCCTTTCACACATATATTTGACGTCCCCAGACATTTGCTCAACAATTGATTTCTTTGGCAATTTGACCTTTGAGCGTAACTACAGACAAACATATCATGAGCATAATGTGTTTTCCAGTATTACGTTTCAACCTATTTTTGTCAGGTCACACATAATCATTCCTGTCATACACTTTCGCCGGGAAAAAAATTAAAAACCCAACGCTCGTGAAAATATATTTTTTTCCACTAGAAATTCAGCTCGGGACATGTATAAATTTATATTGGTTTGAATCGTCGATGAACAGACCTTTTCCGGATATTGTTTCCTTCAGGGTCGACAAAAATCTCTGATTACAAAATCACGCCGAACCCATGCTTTGCAAAAAAAAAAAGGAAAAAATCTCTTCTAAACCCTGACTTTGAAGCGATTTATCACTTTAGCGTTAATAGCTACCACACATCGGCAGTAGTTAAATCTATTCCTCAACAATCCAACTTCATCATGTTAAAATGTCAGCGAAATTGAACAAAACCAGAATTAATTAGAATTTTTGTTTCTTCCTTTCTTGATTGACGCAACAGAGGAAGCGACGGTCGCCCATAGCAACTGAAAAACATGAACATAACACAAACCGAGGTTTCGGTCAAAAAAATCCAGAATTACTGCCCGAGAGCTAATAATTGAATGGCAACGTCTTTTTCGAACTTTTCTTAGGTGATTTAGACGAAAAAATGACCTCGGCGGGTTCCAAAAGAACAGAACGAGACAGGGCGAAGAGCCGATAATTTATTCAATTTGTTCACCGCGTGGTCTTCTTCACGTACGAGTTAAAAAAGCTTCCTTCTGGATAATTTCAGCCCTAGAAGCCAGCAACTGGTCCCAAATTACTTTCTGTACACTTACAAATGTCCTGACTTCCATCTCCGGAAGATTTGGCCCCAATTTTTGAGCAAATAAACATTTCGCCTAGGGCGACCGCCATTACGGTGGCTTGCATACTAATGAATGAGTTGCTAGTGATCGGATACCCGTGTTTGCGAAAAGAACTCTGGGATCGTCAGGGGGCAAACATTGCAAGTCGCTAGAAGGAAATGTATGGCGGAAAGTTGTTTCGACGCCCAAAAACATGGTTTTGGAGAGAGATCAACGCTTTTTCGCCGTTGTATTATCGCAAATGGATTTTGGCAATTTTGATACATGGAAAATGTAAGTTTTTGTTTGAATAACCGTGAAATAAGTGAAAAAATTTACCGATAAACTCCCTTTTGCTTGCGTGAGGTTTATTGTGAAATACATTGAAGAGAATATTGAAAATTTCAATACACGCCTGATCTCGAGAGGCTACCCGGAGCAAATGGTAGAAAAGATCCTCCGAGAAGTTAAATATTAAGACAGAAAAGAAGCTCTAAAACGCAAATCGAAATTGCAGAATGAACTATTACCCTTTGTGTCGAGCAAGGAGCTACCCTTGATCTGTTATAGAAATGGAAAATCACTGAAATACGTGCTTGTAAAAGCAAAACAAAGGCTTTGAGCAACACAGTAGCCACACAGCATCAGTCGCGCGGACTCATTTGTCATTAAATCAACCCCTGACAGTACAGTGATCGCCACCGGGCTTATTTCTAGTATTATTTGTACGACTGAACTTTCAAATAAGCCAAAAGTAGCCTGTACACAACTTAAAAGGCTTTACTGGGTTATTCCTCCGTCTCGATTTATACCTAATTAATTTTGTAATATTTTCAGACCATTATGCGATGTAAATTTCACAATAAACCTCGTGCAAACAACGGAGTTTATCGGTAGATTTTGTCACATATTTCACGGTTATTCAAAGAAAAACTTACATATTCCACATATCAACATTGCCCAAATCCATTTGCGATAAAAACGACGGCGAAAAAGCGTTGATCTCTCTCAAAAATCGTTTTCTTGTACCTCGAAACAACTTTTCGCCATACATTTCCTTCTAGCGACTAGCAATGTTTGCCCCCTGACGATCCCAGAGTTCTTCGTGCAAACACGGGTGTCCGATCACTGGCAACTTATTCATTAGCCACCTTTATAAAACTCTCCCGAGCGGGGGTTGGGGGGGGGGGGGGGGGGCTGTGGCGAAAATTAATGATGAGATCATCCCACTGTCCAAATTTGGCGAGAATCGGCTGTAACGCCATTTTTCTGTCACGCTGTTAATCGTTGGTTACAGGAGTAACCAAAATCGGGGCTTCTGCCGGGAAAGAGGATAAGCTCATTTTCACTCAGTTTTCACGTTTCTGTCTTTAGAGCTAATATAATTTTCCGTATATGTGATTTTATCATAAATTGATACACATTTTTTTCAAGACAGTGATTTTTTGTTGTTGTTGTTGTTGTTGTTATTTGTGTATAGATATCAGTTTGAACAAGAAAACATTGTCCAAAATAATGTATTTTCCCGTAATGCTTTAACCTATTCTCTCAGGTCACAAATAAGTATGAAGTATTCTTTTTTTCTTTGCCATCAGCCGAAATAAGAATAATTTGCCTTGAAATAAAACCACGGGATTATGGATTTCTCCATAATGTCATTATGTAGGGGCCGGTGTTAGCTACAATCCACGACAAAAGTCCTTGGCACACCTGGATCTGATAGCACGAAAATGCGTTGGCAAGTTATTTTTAGGACAATACCCAATGACATCATTAGCATAGGGAACCCACTTCCTCCGCGACATTGTTGTAAGCGGGCAATGACGACTTCATTGCGATAAACAACATTGATTTGGGGGGAAGGGGATAAACTGAGAAATTTCCCTGACAGATATTGCAAAAGTGGGAAGGTGTGTCAAGACTTTTGTCGGAGATTGTAGGTGATGCGTCAACTCTAGGTCCGACAAGTGAGGATGGTGATCACGGGTTCCCCAGTCAATCAGGTGCCTCTGAAGCCTATAGCACAAAGAAGAGACGACACCAAACTCCAGATTAAATCGCCTGTGAGACAAAGGTCTTTCGCCTTCGACTGCTTTCTCGGAGAAAAAAAACTCAATCCTGCGTTCAGTTCCTTTCGCATGTCTTCAACGATCTCTTCAAACTCTTCAACGTTCAACTTCCTCGAGGACATCACGGGAATGACTGCGCTCCTTTTATAGTCTGAGGCCAGACCCCACTTTCACTGAGCGGCAGTAATTTTCCGATCGCGCCGACCAATCATAAACCAGTTGCATCATCTCACATCACATGCAACACCTTACAAGGACATGGTCTGATTCTCATACCATTCCCCTGATTGGTGCTTGCAAAAACATATGATCGAGCAACATGTAACACTGATCATTTATTCTCAGAGTTCAACCGAAGTCATGTCTTCCTCAGCCTTCGTCAATCCCTTGCATTCGAACGCAACACCGCCCATAGATCCCGAGGACCCGCGTATCGTCCATCCAACAGGTAAATTTGGACCAGAGAGTCACCTCGACTTGGGAACTTGGTCACCCGCCAAGTATCCAAGTTTCAAAGAATCGCCCAAGCGAAAAGCCAAGAACCAAGATGACAACAGTAAAAAGAAGAAGTAAAAGTCCAACTTAAAACTGAATTTAAGAAGAACCTATCGTTTGCGCCGAATAAGAAAATTACCTTTACAGTCTCTTAATATGCAGTATTTAAAAGCGTTCTCCGGAATGACCGCTCAGGGTGGCGTTGCGTTCAGTAGATTTGCTGCTCATGCGCAACACTGCAGAATATTCTCGGAGAACTTTGGATGGTCGAATTACAAAAACATCCTGTCTTTCTTGGAATCGGACTAGACGCCCCTTATATAATAATGAAAGGTTATCAGATAACGAACGATCAGGAAATGTTTAACGCGGCCAAGCGTAATACCGACCAAAAACATCAAATACCCCAAAAATCAACAACAACATAAACGAAAGCAATTAACAAAGTATTGGTACTTTTGATAAGGTCCTTTGGAACAGAGTATATAAACTGTAAAAAATATACTTTAGCTTCAAGATTAGTTTACCTTCAGCCGCGATTCTTAGAATCAACAAGGTCAAGTCACGCGTTTCGTGTTCTACTTTTCTTAGAACGGAAGAGCAAAACAGGTAGATCATTTACTTGGTAACCGGTAACGCAATCTACTTCCTAATTTCAGGGGAAAACGTGCTTATAGCAACAGACCGAGATCTTCGCTCTGCGAATATGTTGGCACTGATCTGCTATTTAACACGAGTTATACTGTGTGAGCTCAAAATGGACAAAAACAAACGGAAAGCAACGAAAATGCAACGTGATGGGACATTTCAGGAGTTCCGAGATCTACTCAACAAAACATTAGATAAAAACCGAAATCCGCGTGCATGTAACTTAAGAAAAAGCACTGAAAACGCATATCAAGAAATGCGAGGATATGCTTCACAGCCTACAATTGCAAGACAGGTTAGTTTAAATAGAACTGAATGTATTTATAGGTTTTTTTTGGTCGAGTTCGACTGATTTATTCCTTCTTTGGGGGTGTATTGCATCCGTACTGTTTGAGAAGTAGATTTTGAAGGAGCGAGCGAGTAAGCGGAAATTTGTCAGTTATGTAACTAAACGGAATAGACAGCGGTCAGCTTCATTCTCGTGAATTTACCGCTCGCCTCCCAGTTGTTTAATGTTATATTGATATCAAGACAAAAAGAAAAAAAAGAAAAAAGAGAGCGAGAGAGAGATTTCTTGTATGTACACTCTTATTTAGAATTTACTTCTGACTGCGTTAGATTTGAGTAAGGACTAAATCACGAATGCATTGTTCCGAGGGACGCTTCCTTGCTTCTTGTTTCATTTTTACCTGTACAAACGAAACAGGCAATCATTTTAATTCCATCTCGAGTAAGATACATGCTTGCCAAATAGAAACGCATACGTAAGGGTTAGGTGGGATTTGATTAGCCGCTATAGATAACTCAAATACGAAGATACTAAGATACATTCGATTTTATATAAGGTCTGCCCTCCTTCTGTAAAAAATCTGATCTTGGTTAATAACGAGGCATTTCATCAAAAAGCACACGTAATACTGTTCAATTTTTTAGAGAAAAGACGGAAGAGCAGGAATTGCCTGAAGATGGCCAGCAACACTCAACTTTCATGGAAAGCAAGGGTGAAAACACTAAAACATCTACACTTGGCGTGTAAGCCCGTCCTGATCACCATGTACATGTATATTTCAATTTATTAATATGATAACACAATTTGTGAAATGCAGCTGGTAGTCGAATAATTATATTAATTACCGGGCATTTAAATGAGGAAGATATCAACAACGACTACCATTAGCTTTTTGTGGCGATTCGCACAATATTCATAAATACAAGATAAATGGAATCGAGCGTCTTGATGGACTGTCGTGCATAACAAACAACTGGGTAGACTACCACTGATCTATCAACTGGAGAGCAAAATGTCATGCGCTGATAACTGTGCTTCTATGCTAAAACATGATAACTGCCTATCATTTTTACCTAATTTTACTAGTACCTTATAGTAGTTGGGTGGCAATCTATCATTGCAGAAGTGAGAGGCCATCAGCGGAAGAAGTTGAAGGAAGTGAATCTGGCTCAAAGGAGATCAAGGTTGATGACAAAAAGAATGTTGAGGACAAAGTCGAAGCAGCTGATTCAAGACCTGTAAGGTACCCACTACTGGAAGATACTTAAAACTCTGAGTTTCTATGTGATTTAAGTTTTATGGTTATTCGACCTGATAGCCGGTTTGGAATAAACTTTTGTCATCAATGGTACCAAGTTTTTTCGGACAGGCTTAGCTGTAGCCTTGGATTATTCATTATTCCTGAAGCAAGCCACCTATATTTCCAGCCTTTCCTAGTACTATTGCACTATTACCAAGCTTCTATAATATTAGGAAATCTGTTTTGTGCCACAAGCGGATAAATTTTTAGCATAACCTCTACTCGAGGAAAAATACATTGTATAGATGATATATAATGTTTCCAAGGCAAAAAAAAAAAAAAAAAAAATTCAAATGTTGTTGTTTATAGTGCTCAATGCGCTTAGCTACACCTAGCTAGTTCACAAGCATGCCACATGCAACATATTTTAGCAGTTACAAATGATGACTGCTATACACTCGGTATATATAATTTGATACACAGATATTTAGAGGAAGAACTGAGAGAGTGTAAAAGAGATCTTGAAGCAAAAGAAAGGGAAATTGAGTCACTAATGAGAAGGTAGGGGTCATTGAATCATTTCTTGAATATATTTCATTTTTAAGCCCAAATTGTACCTTAGTCCCATTTCCCAGCTTGTTATGCCCAAATCCTATTCCCATTCCTACTTTTTCAATGGTCCGGATCTCATTTTCCCAGGGAAATCCCAGTTCCAATTTTACCCCTTTAGGCCTCTCAAGCTACTACAAACACAACAAAATTGCCGATTTTGATGTCATCCTGTTGATAGTGCACTGCCTTAGCTTCGTTGTCTATGAAGAAGTGAAGATTATCCAGTTTTTTTTTTTTTTTTTTGTAATATCAAGCGCGACTAGAGGTATTTCCATTCCCCTTGGACGGAATGCTAGTCTAACAGGGTGTTACTCGTGGCATGTATTCGCCTGTAGGGACTAGAGCACCTGTGCTAAAAGAACAGTCTTGAGAAAAGGCAAAATACAACAACCTCGGCCAGGGTTAAAAACCAAATCCCTAATATCAAGCGCGACTAGAGGTATTTCCACTCCCCTTAGACGGAATGCTAGTCCATCAGGATGTTACTCGTGGCATGTATTCGTCAGTAGTCACTAGAGCACCTGTGCTTAAAGAGGTACTGTATATAGGGGTTAACTGTCTTGAGAAAAAGCAGTACACAATAACCTTGGCCAGGGCTCAAAACCAAATCCCTCAAGCCTAAGTCTAGGGCACAAGCCCTAAGGCCACCGAGCCTCTGTATTATGCACAAATTTGTTCATTCCCCTTTCCCACATGCTAAAGGTAGCTGTAGTTGTAAATGCTATCACAGTTACTGCGTCACTTTTCTTTTAAAGAGTGGCACATTACAGTGACATGCGAACCAAGCAGGATCAACGACATATTGAAGAAACCCTCAGTTTAAACAGACAGTCCAGGGTGGAACAGGAGTTTAAGGCTTTTATAAGTCATGAGCGTATTGATACCTGCATGATGATCCAAAAGGCATACGGGGAGAAAACGGATATAACTGCCAAAAGATTTACCTCTATGATGATAGAGGTTAGTGCTTTCTGTTAGTAGCGTGAGGTCTGTGAGTGGCCGTTATGGCACCCTTTAACGGGGCCAAGATTGTTCAAATAATACATCATGATCTGAGAGGAAAACTCTCGCCTCAGCCTACGTATCAGCAGGCTTTTCGAAAGGAAGGCTTGATACTCATGCTATTCTCGCTTGCATTAATAGTACATGTACAGTACATTGATGGTCCTTGTAAGAATGTCATTTTCTATTAACAGGTAGTTTACGAATATATTTTGTCCATGAAAGCAGCCATGACTGACGCCTTCAAAGAAATATCGAAATTTGTAGTGGACCAAGGTCCAAAAATCGACTATTATTGCTTTAAGCAAAAGCGACAGGTAAGAGTTTCACTCGACCACTCACTAAAATACTTATTTCTTGCATTAATTGTAGTTCTGACGTATGTAGAGCAACAAGTTTTCTGGCGAGAATAACCGTCTGCGTGATTTTATCCATTAGATTTATTTATTTCCTTAACTGGGGCGTAGCTAGAGGGAGGTTTCTGGGATGCCCGTGACCCCCACCCCGTCTTATTGTAAGCCTTTTTCTAAGCAAACAACCTACAACGGGTGGCGAAAACGATATGACAGTCTGCCGAGTACCCTATCTTTGACACAATGTGACAACGTCCTCCCCCCCCCTACCTTTGGAAAATCCTGGCTACGCCCCTGCTCAATCATTCGTGACAAGATCATAATCTCTTGACCCCTCTATCATTCATTTTTTTTTTTTTTTTTTTATCTTTCTGGTTCATTTTTGTTTAATTTGGTCAGGAGAATTTGGTATTTATCCACGTAAGACAATTTGTGTAATAGAAATAATAATTTGCAGGTCCATTGGGTCTAATCACAAGGCTTTTTGTTTGCTTTCAAGCTCCCCATTAGGCCGATGATTCGAAAGTACGGCTGCTTTGGTGCTGCATTACGTAGTTATCCTCATCATTTCTTTTCTGTAACAGAGAACCGATGAACCAACCACTATTAAAGTTCCTTTATGTTGGAGGGGATCGGAATATCCCAGGGATGTCGTAGATGGGTTGTTGCTGGCTATCGAAGAATTGGCCCCAAAGATCGACACTGATATTTTCCTTATGGTAAGTCATTAACAATATGATATTTTTTTGTATGGCTGGGTGTGTGTTTGTGTTTTTTTTTAATCCTCTGGGGCCAGGTGGGTTCTAGAGGTCGTAAACTTGTACCTTAAAAACCCGCTAACTATCTGTACAATAGGATACAGGATGTAGACGCGAATTATACTGACTTAAGATTCTTAAACGTCATTATGAGACAATTATCTGATTTTGTTTAAAAAGCCGTCTTCTACCACAGCTCCACTTGAATTACATGCAGCTGACGCCTAAAGGCATAACCTCAATAGAGAAGTCACCAGAAAGCGATGTAAATGCAAAAAATGTAAAAAAAAAAAAAACAAATCTGCCATCTCGGGACATAATCTTCAACTTTTAATGCCGTCATTTGGAAAAATAAGTTAAATGATTACAATAGAGACATCAAAGTTTGCGACCAAGAAAGTTATTTACGCAAAGAAACTGTAGTGTTACGTCGGCGGGCAAGTTAAAGAATTTGCTATTTATCAACCTCAACTTCAAGTTGATAAATCACTACGTGAACAGAAAACACTGTCATCAAAATGGTATCAATTGGTTTTCGAATTGTGACCAGACATAGTGCTAAGAGTTGGTTTTGATACATGTCCTAATGGTACCCAAAGTCTCATCGTATTCCGGGGGTGTACAGGGCGGGGAAGGGGGAAGGGGTCCTGGCGGAGAAATTTGTGGGGGGGGGGGGTGCGCGGCCGCCTTACCCTATTTAAGACCAAAATCTGCTATTTTCCCTACCCTGTTTATGACTTGACCCAAAATTCGATACCTATTTATTATCAAAGCGGCTAAGCCATACCCTTTGAGGCTGCACATGCCTATATAGCCCACATAAGGGAGTACACCCCCAGGTATCATATGAACTGATAATTATATATTAAAGAATTGATTCATCCTTAGCGTGCGTATATCGAGTTATAGATGCACGCGGGAAGTTTGGAGAGCACGAAAGAAGCGTAAGAGTTGCTCGAGGCGATAGCCGAGAGCAACACTAGCTTCTTGAGTACTCTCCAAACTTGCCATGTGCATTCATAACTCGATATACGCACGGCTAAAAGCATGAACCAGTTCTTTTATAACGTGGCGACAACAAATTGGGCGCTAAAACATGTTTTATTTGTGATTGACTACATAGTTCTCACAATGCACGGTGAAGGAAAACAAACGTCGTTAGGATCCTAACACGCCTTTAATAAGTTGAGCAACGGTTGAACGAAAACGCCTAAACTGGTTTCTAAAATTGTCAATGAAAAATTCGCTTCTTCGAATTAATTATAATGAAAATGTAGGCAAAGGCAAAAATACTCAATGAAAAGTTAGACAAACAAAGTCAAAATACTCAGAAGTAAGTAAATATCTTAGCTTGCCGAAAAGTCAGAGGCTCGAAGTAGAGTTTGGATTGTTCAGAATAACCAGTTTGCCGAAACGTAAACAAAAGGAACCTGCACTAAACCCAACGGAAATTTTGGAGCTAAATTGAAATTGCTGGCGTCATCTTATATACGCACGGTCGTGCGTACGTAGAGATTTCGTTCATGATGGCGCAATAGGAATTAGATAGGACTAGCGCGCGCGCTATGTTATGATATATATACTGCGCTCGAGCTTGATCATGGCCATGCTCTTGAATTCTCACTACTAAACCACTAATGATGTTTATGTTTAGGACGTCAAGCATGAAATCCTCAGCATGAAATCCTCAGAGCGGTCTTGCAACCTTACTCCAACAGGGAAATTACTAGACGCCCTGGATGATTACTTGAAGGCTTGCATCAAGTTGACGTGGCGAATGGTCACTCAAGTTCTACCACTGAGGCTTGAATATGAAACCTTCACTTACAAGAGAGAGTGTCACAAAATCTTGGAATCCCAGGAAGATGCACTCGATGCCAGATGCCAGGATCAAAAGGTTTATTATCTGTGGCCTGGTCTGATGGATGGAGGAGGAAGAATCATTATTAAAGGCGAAGTTGCTCTAGAATAGTAGAATTAACTTCACACATGCATGTTGCTTAATATTCGTACACGACTTTTTAGGACTCAGAATGTAGTGAAGACTATTTATAATCACATCGGGCCGACAGGTTCAAAAGAATGCCATTATAATTGTGTTTTGGTGACATCATTTTTTTGTAGTCAATGTTAGGAACTGATTTGTACATTGCGACAGGCGAGGGCACTTGTTTCGATGTCACTTATAATCTCTTTAGCAACAATGAAAAATAATTGACCTGACATTTTAATAACAATTAAGGGTAGTTATCTTGGATGCCCATAACTATTGGAAAACACTTGAGTGATACAATACTTAATCTCTCGCTGGAGAAACTCTGGGCGCTAGTGCATTGCGCACTGCTTTTTTTCTAGTCAGGACGTCACAACATAGCTAGTTTACTGCAATAATGAGATTTAAAGAATTAAAATTTGTACATTTTGCAATTTTTAGTAAATTAGTGCAACCAGCGGTTTACAGTATATTCCTGTTTTAATAACTATTTAGACACCTTTGTTAATATTACAATATACTTTTAAAGTTGGTACGGTTTGTCTCCGAGAAATCAAGTCGAGCTATCTTGCAAGTGAAATGACTGATTTATCTCTAACCTGACATTACGGTAAAGTTTACAAGCTCGTTTTTGTAGCCAGTTGGATTCGTTTTACATAAGTGTGTCAGTAGTAAAGGGCGTCTATAGGGGCAGTAACCAATCAGGAGCCAGGGATGATACCACGTGACCAACTTTTTCCCATACATTCTCTTAAATTTGAAAATCCAAGATGGCGGATAAATAGCGCACTTACCCAAATAAGGGCAACATGTCCAAATAAGGAGAATATGAGATCGAGGTTGTGACGCGCATGTCCAAATAAGGCGATAGACAGGAAGTGAGTTTTAACAATTGATTTTTTTATTGATTTTACAGGAAGTTACATTGGTGAGTAACCGTATGGAAACGATTTGAAAGTGTTCGTGTCTACGACGCGTTTGTCGAAGACGAGTCCGTAGCGTTTGATTCGTGTGATGACCTTGAGATGTTTGGTGGCTGGGTTTCTCCAGAAGAAGTTGGGGTTGACGACGGGGATGTTGCGTCGTTCACCGTCCTCGAGAGGTTGTTCGAGTTCGTCGAGGAGATTTTGTTCCATGACGTCGTAATTGAGTTGTTGGGCTCCTCGTACATTGAGTGAGAAGCCTCGGACTTTGCAGCAGACTTTGCCTTGGTGGGTTTTGTACCCGTAATTCTTGGGTCCAGCGGAGGTGAAAGTGGTAATGAAGTCGTCGTCGTCGAGTTCGTTGGTCATCTCTCCGAGGTAATCGCCTAGCGGGACATCGGCTTGACCTGGTTTGTGCGAGTAGATGACGGAATCGGTGTCAAAGTAGAGGACTTGGTACTTTAACAGTTCCAGGTAGCTGTATAATTTGAGTCGAGCCCAACAGGTGGTGAAAGCGGCGACGAAGATGTTGATTCGTCCGTTATCGGGTTGGTTGTCTTCGAGTTCGGTGTAGACGACCTCTAGGGCTTCGTCGTTGGTGATTCTGACTTGTTTTATGTCGTTGAAGTGATTGGAAACGAGGGCGAAGAGTTGTGCTGCGGTGTAGACGACTTCGGTAGTGGGTTTGTGTAGGTTTTCGCCGAACTTGCCCCAGAAGGAGTTGAGCATGAGTTTGGCGGTGGCTTTGCGTCCGGGTTTTTTTTGGATCATGGCCGGATCGAGAGCGATGCCTTCCTTCTGTTGGTATTGTTGCACGTACCGTGTCTTGTCTTGGGGGGTGTGACACCAGCTCGGGTAGCCAGCGGATTCCTGTTTGATTTTTAGCCAGGTGTTCACGTAATCGGCAAAGAGGCCTGTACGGCGTTGTCTGGGTGGGAAATGGTAGACTTCGTGGATCTTGATGAGCGTGTATCCCATGGCAACGGCTTTCTGGATTTCGGGTGTGCACCAGGTCCCTCGTAGCGTGCGTTGCTCGGCCGTGTGAGGGCAGCGATGCGATTTCTTTAGGAGGGGTTTGCTCATTTCGTCTTCCACGCACGATCGGCAGAGTGGGAAGGTGAGTTTTTTCTCGTGCTTAAAAGGTAGAACGGGATGGTAAAGTTCGTGAGGTGGTAGTATGTCCACTTTGGCCATGCCGAAGTAGTGATGGATGTCTTGGTCGTCGGGGTTGACAATGACTTGAGGGTGTCCTACGGGGTATTCGCTTCCCTTGTTGACCCAGGGGTAGAGCGACGTCACGTCGATGTACTTGATTTTCTCTCCTCGAGCCACGTCGGCCACGTGATGTAGTTTGATGGCGTTCGTGCGCCCTCCGAAGAAAGCTTCTCTGGGTTCGAGCGGTTTGACGATTTCGAACGTGTCTAGAAACTGGCTGAGATCAGGGTCGGTTTCGACTTCTAGGTTCCAGGCGCATTCCCACTTGACGCAGAGCTGGTAACCTTGACGACTGAGAAGGTCGTGTTTGCGGAGTGTGGCCTCGTAGACTTCGTCTAGAGTGCGATCGGCGTGACAGATGGGATGTCTGTTTCGATTGGTCGGGAAACAGCGAGGACATCCGTGCCATAGACATCCGTGGAATTCGTAGACGGTTCGAGTGGTCGGATCGTATCCGTCCACGAGCTGATTGCCTAGTCGGACTTCACCTCCGTTTCGCACGGTGCGTATGCGATCGCCTTGATCCGTGCGTTGCAATGAGTGTTCTTGCCAGGCTAGCCATTTCAGGGCTTCGACGGACTGATTGGATCGGGCACCGTGCCATCCTCGAGGGGGTCTGGAGGCGATGGTGTTGATCGGGACGAGTTTCTTGCGCCAGAACCGGTTGCAGGCTGAGGCGATGGTGACGCATTTCTCCATGGGGTCAAAGTCGGCTTTTTGTTTGAATTCTTCCCGGAACTTTTGGCAGCCTGCTTTGAGGAGTTTGACGTCCGACTCGCAGTAGGCTTCCATTTCTTCCCGTAAGACGAAATGGTAGTCGTTGTCGACTTTCTCTTGGTACCACTGTTCGAACTCGGCTTTCTTTTTGGCGGACATGCCGTCGGGATCGTACATGTCTCGCGGTGGCATGGGACCTTCGTACGCTTGGTTTTCTAGGGTGTTGAATTTGTGCGGGAAGAATCCTTTGCGCAGTTCTTGGATTCCGAAGGTGACTGGAAAGTTGGCCAGCGGGAACGGGAGAAAGCAGAGGGAATCTTTGAAGGTCAGTCTGTCGGATCGCAGGGACAGTATCTTGGTGCCGACGGTGATTTGGTCGGTGACTTCTCGATGCGTGGCGTAGCAGTGTTGTAGGATGAACATCCCGTCGTAACCTTTGAAATTGTGAAAGATGACGATGACGTCCCGTTCGTCTCCGTCCACGTCGACGGCGAGGGATTCGAGGTGGTCGAACATCTCGGCGGTGCAGTCGGGGCCGTAGAAGGAGTAGCATGTCTCATTTTCGTCGTCTTCCAGGCAGAGTAGAATGGGTGTCTGATTCCCTTCGGCGTCGGTGATGGCTTCGTAGTCGCAGTACACTTGAAGGGGCGGGTCTCTGTCCACCCAGACGCACGTGTTTGGATCGTCTGGATCGGGTTCTTCGAAGGGTCGACCGTTGACTTTGTCGCGGGGGACGCGTTTCTTTTTGGGCTCGTCTTCGTCTTCGGGGAGGCGTTGGATGTAACATCGGTGCGTTTCGAGATGGACTTGTTTTTCGCAGATGTGACATTCGCCCCATCTGCACTTGTGATCGGGGGAACGACGGTCACCTCCTCGTCCTGTCCTGCGTTTACATTCGTAGACGTGGCAACACTTCTCACACTTTTTGTAAGTGTCGCAGATGGAGGGGATGGTCAAACTCTGCCGTTGCAAGTGGTCGTTGTAGCATTGGTCACCGAAGAATTTTCTGTGACACAATCGGCAGATCGAGGTGGGTTCGGGAAACGTGCCACGTGCTAGGGGTCGTTTGGCTTCGATGAAATCGGGGCAGTCCTTTCGTTTGCAGGCGGAGCACCATTTACCGAGGCAGGGATGATGTCGAAAGTCGTCGTGATCGTAGCCTCGATTACACTCGTCGCAGAAGTAGGAATTGTTGAGGAATCCCTTGAACGAATTGCATCCGTCGTAGTGATCGCCTTCTTTGATGAGACGAATGATCTTGGTCGAGGGTTCGGGTCCCGCGTAGATGAGCATGTGGGGTGGGTCGATGGACATGACTTTAATCTGGTAGCCAGGTAACGCGGCCTGAAACCGTTGCAGTTCGGGAATGCCGCAAGGTCCTTCGGGAACGTTGGCTCGACGGTGGAGGTCTTTGGCCAATCGCTCTTGGACGGGGCACCCCTGTTTGAGATTGTGGTAATCTTGGTCACGCGAATTCTCGTTCGCGTCTGCTAGGGCTTTCATGGTGACGATGGCGCGAGCGCAGCATAGATTATCTTCGTTTTTGATGGTCACGCGCGACCGTTTGACGATTCCCCGTACGGCGGCGCAACTCGGTTTGTATCGTTTTTTTCCACTGCCACGACCTGGGGTACGTATGAAAGTGGTTTCCATGGTAAACGTGTCGTCGGGGGTGAATTCTTCGTTGGAGTTGAGTTTGGCTGCGAGAGACTGGAGATAAGTGTTTAGTCTTTCACTCCCTTCTTCGAATTCGCGCACGGTGAAGGTGGTGGATTGAAAGGCGTGCGTGAAGGCACGGGACTGCATGGTGAAATGGACCGTGGAGTCTGGTGTCAGGGTAGGATCCTGAGCGATTTGTTGCTCGATGGATCGTTGAAGGGCTAGAGTCAATTCTTGACCTAGATTCTCCCCGCGAGTCACGTCTCTGTGTTGTCTGAGCGTGGCTTCGAATCGTTGTTTGTTGAGGACGTTTCTCCAGTTACGTCGAGCGCCTATGGGTCTTAATTCGAATTCTAGGGGTGGTCTTGCACCACCTCCGGTTTGGATCATCACTCGGTCGTCATCGTCGTCGTCGAAGGGGAAGGCTTCGTCGTAGGTCCGTCTGTTCTGTAAAGACAACAAACACAACGTTTTTTAATTAGTCAGTTTTTACTGCCAGGTCTCCAAGAGAAGGGGTTTGGGACAAGAACGATTTTTTATCATTTACGTTTAGGATCGCGTTTAAGTAACTATTTCCTAAATAGATTGTCTTTTTCTCGCCACGCTTATTGACATAATAACCATGGAAAGTTGAGAAACGATAGCTACAATCGCAAAAATTAGATTCACATATATGGTTATCTCTTATGATTTCTATGTGACCGTAACCCCATCGTCTTTTCAGTTCGCCATAATCCAAGATTTCTTTGAGAAGGCTTCTCATTTGATCATTATTCCTTCTATCGCGTATGCTTTGCCAAGTTGCTAAGTCAATCACGTAACACTTTAGTTCTTCCGGTAGCCAATCCCAGTAACTCTATGAAAAAGATTAGGGTTAGAGTTCTAAAGATTACTTTCTTACATAGGGTACACGTCATACTCACTGCTTCATATTGATCCATAAGTTGGTTCATCTCCTCGTCGGTCACCGCCTCATATTGATCCATAAGTTGGTTCATCTCCTCGTCGGTCAGCTCCCGTGCCATGATTTCTTCTTTTGAGCGCTCGATGCAAGTCAAAAACTCAGAGTGAAAAGTGAACGGTTCGAACCGATCTTTTTTATACCTACGGTGAAACGGGGTCCAGTCTCCGACTGAGAGAGGGATAGGGGGTAACCCCCACTCGACCCGCCCCCAGTCTCCGACTGAGAGAGGTATAGGGGGTAACCCCCACTCAACCCGCCCCCAGTCTCCGACTAAGAGAGGTATAGGGGTAACCCCCACTCGACCCGCCCCCAGTCTCCGACCGAGTGGGGGTATACCCCCCCCTATCCCCTGGGTCTGGTTAACACGTGACTTGGTCTCGATCTGTGATTGGTTGGACAGATCTTCATAAGGCGAATCCGCGCCGTCCCCGATCTTCACATGACTAGTTTCACGTGGAATGCTTCAATGTGGCTTACATGACGACATTGCGAAATCACCCAAGTCAAACTGGCGGCGTTTTGTTGAGCGAGCGAGCGATGTGCATCATTTCAACGTCCTAAAGATGTTTTCGGAAGCGGACAACATTCCTAAAGGTATTTGAAGTAAATACGAATGTAATTTTACGGTTAGCAAGAAATTAGAAGCGAAAATTTTAGGTAAGTGAGCTTGCATGACCTTCGCCATGTGCTACTCAAATTCAAATTCAAATTCAAATTCAAATTCAAATTCCCTTCGGACCGCCGTTTTTCCGTTTGCAATCTCAAATAATTCTTGAATTATGTGTCTTGAATCGTTTTTGGGATCGTAGAGCTCAGGAACTTTGGAAAAAAGCTTCGTTTTGTTGAGTAAACACACTTTTCGAAAAGACGCGTAACTCGATTCGAGTTAATATTCAACTGGCTGTTGCCATGGTGACGGAAATGCGAGATTTTTTTTTTTTTTGTGATTTTTTGATTTTTTTGATTTTTTTGATTTTTTGATTTTTTTTTTGTGAAGTTTAATTTATTTAAATTGTTTAAAAATTACTACTAGCTTCCATGAAGGAAAACTTTTTTTCTAGAGAGTATTTTTTATGCTCTTTTAAATGAGATATAGTAGATTATTCTCCTGTAAATATTTGCTGAGATATTAATGAATAACCTTATGACCTTTTCCACGCCCATTTTAGAACTTGTATGAGCGTCCATTACGGAAGACCATGCCTGCCCGCTCCGCTGAAGCATTGAAACGACAGAGAGTGAGAAGAAGAGAGTTCGTGCGAGAGTGGAAGAAAAGAAATCCGGAGAAAGTTCGCGAGCAGAAGAGACGGTATCGTGCACGAAAACGGGGCGAGATACACGACAAGGTGCGCGACGCGTTGAATCGTTATAGGGAACGCAAACGTCGCTCCCGTTTACCTGCAACACGACAGTGGGAAGAGCATGATTACGATCCGGATGAAATTGTTCGGGGTTTGTTGGGAGTTCGGGTTGAGCTGACGGATTTCAGGAAAACAATACCACCGTCCAACACCACGACCACCGCCGCTAAGAGCACTACCACTGCAACACGACAGTGGGAAGAGCATGATTACGATCCGGATGAAATTCTTCGGGGTTTGTTTGGAGGTCGGGTTGAGCTGAGGGATTTCAGGGGAACACTAACGCCATCCAAAACCACTACAACCGCCATTACCACTGCAACACTACCGCCACTATCGACATTACCACAAACGAACACCACTATCACCGCCGCTAAGAGCACTACCACAATTACCACTGCAACACTACCACCAACCAACACTAGTACCACCATTACCACTGCAGCACCACAGGCATTACCCCCACCGCAACGCCGTGGGAGGGTGGTGTCTTATTTCCCCACAGCCGCTAAGAGCACGACCACCGCCGCTAAGAGCACGACCACCGCCGCTAAGAGCACTACCACCAATACCACTGCAGCACCACACGCATTACCCCCACCGCAACGCCGTGGGAGGCGGTTGTCTTATTCCTCCTCCTCCTCTGACTCTGACTCTGAGCCTGATGAAGGGTTGGTAGCAGAGTTAGAACGCATGTTAGCGGAACCCGAGGATCCTGTAAAACGGAGACTTTCGGAAATCAGGAAAAACAGGAGAGTCGCAGAAGAAAACCGAGTGAAACGAGTACGAAAAGAACAAGAAATGGAAAAGATGATCGTGGAAATAGCTAGTGAGCTTGACGAGATGTCATCCATGCTTCATGACATGGGACGCTGGTTCGCGCAGTTTGAACGCGAGGATACAGTAGAACAGAACCGTTGCCATTTCTCAGTCACCGTCGAACTTATGGATCAATTGGAACATTATTTATTTTCGTCTTAAAGAAAAAAAGAGACTCTTTTTTGAAAAACAACAAAGCGTGTGTAACTTTAATTACAACAACAACAATAAAAGGTTTTACAATTTCCAACGTTTCTTGGTCTGCATGATTTTCTTAACAATGCGTTCTGTCATGGTTTTACGTCCGGGTAATTTGTCGATGGCCTGGATCATCTTGGTGTCGGCATCCCATTTGTCCTGTAAGTTCTGGGCCCTGGAACAGTCAATGTCGTGTTGTTTGGCCAGTCGGTCCAGACGGTTGATCCCGGGGTCTCCACGCGCCAGACGTTTCTTCAGTTTGGTACCAGGTCCCATGTACTGATAACCGGGCCAATGAAACTCGATCCCAGTCTTGCCCAACCATTTTTGGATGTCGATCCCATACCCTCGTTGACGTCGACGTCGGGTACTTCTCCTCGGGGGTGGAGGTGCCTTTTTCCTCTTCTTAATCCGAGTCATAGTCTAGTCCCCTTCTCCAGGGGTCTTCGAAATCTTCCCACCCTGCTTGTAACTTTTCTGCGGCTGACGGTTTGGCCTTCTTGTACTTCTTTGACTTGCCTTTGGGACTGTAACCACCGTCGTCGTAGTCGATACCGAGTGATTTCAGTACACGTCTGGCTCTATCGGAGATAGGTGCTTTTTTCTTGGACGATAGGGGAGTTTTACCTAGCGTGACCTGTTCGAATGGACTGAAGGGTTTGGGGGTTTTCTTCTCCTTTTTAAAACCTGACGTGGAGGGTATGGGGGTTTTCAGCTCCTTTTTCAGTCCTGTCGTAGAAAGGGGTTGTGGCGGGATGATCACGGGGGCTGCGGCTGGTTGGTTGACTCCCTTGAGGATCTGTTTCAACAGAGTTTCGACGGGTGCGTCGACCATGCCTTCGGGTTCTGTCGTTCCCTGGTACGAGATGGGACCGCTTTTACCCGTCCGTATACGTTTCACCAGTTTCCCTTCCTCGGAGGCGATGGGTTTGGTCATCTTGACGGCCATGCTGTCGGGGATGCGTTTGTCGTTCAGGATGAGATGTTCTTCGGCGGCCAGACGTCCGGCTTTGTTCAACAAGGCATTCTGGCTGATCTTACTCTTGTAATAATCTTGCAGACGATTGAATTCTTGAACGGGCACCATCATGACTTCGTTCATACCTTCTGACTCAAGGTCGTGTCAGGAATCTCGGACAATTCTCTCAAGGCCGTCTCGTAACAGTCTTGCCAGTACCGTATGGATTCGTCTTTCTTTTCCAATTCGAGTTCGAGACTTTGAACGGTTCGCTTGCCTTTACCGCACTCCCTGCACAACTCGATGCACCCACCGGGCGGCGTGGTATCTCGTTTCGTTTGACAGGTTTGGCAGAAGTCACCGAACTTTAAAGCCATGTATTCTTGATACAGGTCGTGGTACCTCTTGTTCAAGTACTCGTACGAGTCTTTCCATCGGGCTTCGCGACGATTGGCGTCTTGCAACAACTGCACGAGTTTAGGAATGGTATTGGACTCTTCTTCTCTCGGCGGGAAATTGGGTATGACGTCGATCCCCTCCAGCGGGTAACCGTCCTCACTGCGTCCTTTCACCGTACACAACATGCTTTGAAGCAACCGTGCAAACCGCTCCAGAACCCCGCTCCGTTTTGGGTGAGGAGATGTTCTCTTCGACGCTTGAGAGAGTTTTTGCGTCTACCCACTTCTCGCAGAACCCTTTTATGTCTTTTCAGTTTCCCATAAGTCGTTGCGTTGATGGGGATCCTCTTTTTCAGCAAATTGAGAACCATCTCGCTGATGGCGTTGATCTGATCTTTGTCGGCGAATTGCAACATCCGTTGACGTTTGTTCCGATTGGCTTCTTTCAGGACGCGCGTCAAGAAATGACGTTGTCGTCGTAACCGCTTCATCGTGGCCTTATGCGTACGAGCGGATTGGCGTACTCCTTTTATCGCCTTTTACTTGCCGCTCTCTTGTAGATAGGACCCCACATGCCAAACGTTGGAACGATATCTCTTGAAAATTGTCGTTTGGCTCTTCGGTATTTTTTGTAACCTTGGGCTAGTTGTTTGAATCTTCCTTTCAGAATCGCGGCTTCCGCCGGAGATAGACCTCCACCTCTTTGTTTCCTCTTCCTCCTACGAACCCTCATGGTGACGAGTGAGGTTTACGACGCCGATCCTCGTCCTTTTATTTTTCACATGATGGAGCAACGGAACGATTCGCCACTGCTATCCCACTTCTCACCTCGTCTCATCCGTTCCAACATCCTTTTGGTATGTTTGGCTTCTTGTTTGGCTCTCAGGCTTTCGATGCCTTTGGTGATACCCCAAGCCGCCTTGGGTAAACCCGCCACCACAGTGCCGATCCCTTCTCCCCTTTGGTACCGTCTTCTTTTAGTGGTTTTAGCGGTTTTACGTCTTTTCGAAGACGTTTTCTTTCTCCTTGACCTCTTGGGCATGATGGTTCTGAATGAAGAGGACGCCTGCGCTGTCATTTTTTTATAGCGGCACGTGACGAAATCGTAGGGCGTAGTCTCGAACGTATCGGTCGTACGTGGGAGATGTGAAATCCGTCACCACGTCGTCCAACGTTTGCATCTTGGTCAAAAACCCATCCAATTCCTCCACGCCACCCAAAGCGTAGTTCCTGAGTTCTGTCAGCGTCTTTTCGTACGTCGTGTAAGCGAATTGGGCCATGTCCATCTTGAACGAATACTTCTTGAAATCGTTCCATCCTTTCAGTAAGGTGGCAAAAGCCGTCATTCCTACCACCGTGTACCCGTCTTTCCACACGGATCCCACGACGATACTCACGGCCACGGTCAGTAAGGCCAGTCCGTTGAGAATGGCGTTGCACAATTTGTAGTAACCGAACATCTGCCTTCGACACCACCAATACTTGTGGTAGAAAGCGTACAAGACGTCCAAACGTTTCAGGGAATCCAAATCCACCACGGTGTTGAAAGGTTCATCCAATAAACAGACAGAAGTACTCATGACTCTTCTCTAACCAGTGCCAAACGTAGTCTGACTTTCTGTCGGGACGTTCGATCCTTTTAGCTTGTTGCTTGTATTCCCAGATCTCGTCCTTGAAGGCGGTTTCTACGGATTGGTTCAGGATGTCCTGGACCTGTCGGTAACTGTCGCACTCGTCCGCGATGCGTTTCATGTCTTCGTGATCCATGCTGGTCGCATCCCAGTAGGAGCGTGAGCATCGACATAGATGCAAAAAGTAGGGGAACCACTCGACTTCACTCCTCAACATCTTGACTCGAATGGTTTTTCATCGACGAGGGGGTCGTCTTTTCTTAAGTCTCACAAGTCTTCGGATCCCTCGACCCACGCCTACTCCCACACCACCAATGGCAGCGGTGGTTCCAGCTCGGATGCCTGTTTTCACGACGCGGCCACCCAACGCTTTGGCCAATCCCAAGGCAGCCCCTTTGCCAATGGGTAACATCGCAGACAGGGCATTCGCAAGAGCACCGCCCCATTGCTTTCTCCTTTTCTGTCGATGACGGCGTCTTCTCATGGTTGTTGTTCTCAGTTACGCACACTGGTCGAATTGCGTGTGACGGTAGGACGTTGTCCGTTTTTATAGGTGGTCGTAATCGTGTTGGTGGTCGTGATGCCCGCAATGCGACGACCCGCGGCCGTCTGTTGTTGTTGGCGCAAAATCTCTTCCAATTGTTGCTGCATCTGGGCTTGGTCGAGAACACGGTCTCCTCGCCTCCTTCTTCCTCCTCGACCCGATCGAATCGACGAAGGCGGTGTGGAGTCACTACCACTTCCACCTCCACCTCCGCCTCCGCCTCCACCTCCGCCTCCGCCTCCACCTCCGCCTCCGCCTCCGCCTCTGCCTCTGCCTCTGCCTCTTCCACCACCGCTACCACTAGCGCTACTTCGTCTGCGGCTTCCGGAATCACTGGAGGACGTTGGTGTATTTTGACGTGGGACGCGTCTCGGTCGTTTCCCTCCTCGAACAGCGTGTGCCAAAGGTGTGGACATTGTTATCCTGGGTGCCCCGACACCTGCCGTGACATTGGCGCGCGACACCGATCCAGCACTGCCGACACCCACCGTGACGTTGGTCTGCGGTGCACCCGAGCCAGCGGTGCCTACTCCGACGGGCGAGACATTGGGCAGGGGCGGTGTCGCCAGTGACGATCGCGGTGAAGGAGGAGTGTTCAGACTCGTACCCACACCCGCGGCAGGCGGAATCGGAGTACTCGTCCGAGCCGGTGTCCCCCAAGGCGAATAATCCTCCAGAGCCGAGAAGTTGAAATCGTCACTACCATAAGAGCTCATTTTTATCCATGTACCTTTCTCTTTCTATCTTCTTCTCGGCGAGTTCTCGTTGTTTATGAACCAAATAATCGAAACCTTCACCATTATATGCGTTGATGATGGACCGTACATGACGGTAACTCTCGCATTCCGTGACCTGTCTCATCGGTTCGTAGTCCAGCTCGTGGGGATTCATGATGTATTTGAGCCTGTTTTTACACAGGTGAATGAATAGCGGAAACCACTCGACCTCGCTCCTCAACATGATGGGGTTGCAAACTGATGGCATCGGACGAATCCTTCGTCTTTTAACACATGGCTGAGGACACGTTGATCGTCCTGACTGGCTGGATGAAGATCCAATAGCATGTAACCGTAAGGTCGATCGGTGACCTTGCGAAACGTGTCCAACACCTCTTGCCATTGCGTGGGAAACGATTGCAGAAGTAAATTCCGTATCCCCAACTGATCCCGAGGGTTCTTGAAGGCCGCGATGTAATGCGCGTTTCTGGAAATGGTCTTGGCGAATTTTCCGTTGGGGAATAGATCCTGGCACAGGTAGATCACCGTGATGTTCCGATGATGCGAATGTTTGGTGAAGAGATCCAACACGCGCTTGTCGTTACCACCCTCGTCCATCAGATCGTCCAGGACCAACACGCCCCCTCCAGGAAACCATCGGGGTAACTGTTCGCTGTCGGGGATGCCTTCGTAAAACTTGACTCCACCCTTCTTGAGCTTTTGGAAACCGTCTTGCCACGATCCGTAGCAGTAATGAATACTCTTCGGTGTCTGTTGGAACAAGTCGCCGTTCTCCAAGAGCAGTTTGGTGGTGAACACCGTCTTGCCGCACCCCGACGGACCCGCTATCAACAAACTCGACGGCGTGTGAAATTGAAACGCTTTGCGTCGTTCCATGATCATGAAATGGTCCAGGGTCTCGAGACGTTCCGTTTTTATCTGAACAACTTGGCCAATGGGGTCTTGACGACAGGGATGCGTTTCAACAGACCCAATAGGGTGACCTTACGATTGAAACAGATGGGTTTTTTCTTGGCCCGACTCCTGATCTTGGCCATGGCCCTCTTGGCAGCGGCTCTCTTGGGACGTCCTTTTTTCTTGGCAGGCGCCGATCTCTTTTTTCGAGGTTTTTTCTTGGCGAATTTACTCAAGTCTCCGAACTTGTCTTCGTACCAATGCCTCTTTTTCATTCTTCTTTTCCTATCTTCCTTCTCGGAAAGCTTCGGCATGACAGGGGCGGCTCTCTTGCGTTTCCTACGCGTGGTCACCGTCGCCGGTAATGCACCGGTGTCCAGGACGGACGGCGGTTGAAAAGACACTTGTCTTCTGGCGGGTTGAAGTATTTTCAGATTGAGTTGTCGTTTTGGCGGTTGGTTATTCTTGAAATGAGCCTCACTGGGTTGAGGCGTCTTTCCACCCGCTTTTCCATAGCGTTTTTCTAACCTGGCTATCACGTCGTCCAAATGTCTATGCCCTTGAAACTGAAGAGCCATGACTACCACACAACCTCTTTTTCAAAAATGAACCTCTTTTATTTCGAACAGCTTACTTTATAACAAATGACGCACTCCTTGGGAGGAACCGCTCGTGTCCTGGTGACACGGGGTTTTACAAATCTTGCGCCAGGCCAACTCGTCCACGATCAGACGTTCTACCATGTGTCCTACTTTACGATCGTTCTCCACAAAGTCGTTTTTCTTAAAACGATTCAAGAACTCGTTCATGTCCCGACCTTCGGCTCGGTCGATCAGGAACATCAGGGCGTAACCGCCGCAACTCTGGCTGAACAGGGACTGCAGACTCTTGCCGTTGTGAATCTGGTACTTGAAATGACGATCCAACCATTCTTGGATCGGTTCGGCGGTTCCGTACGCGTCCAACGGTAGACCGTAACTGTTCAGGATCTCGCACTTGTTCTTGTCGGCCCACAAAGCGATCCAATGCACGCCCGGTTTGTCGTGAGGGTCCGTGTTCACGATGTAAGCGGTCGGTCCTTCTTGAGGGACTGTCCTGGGAAGCCGATCGCAAGGGACCGTGCCGTAAAAGACACAGCGTAGGGACGGATTCGTCCGTGCCAAATGATCCAATTGTATATTATTCAAGGCTACTTTCTCCAGTTTTTCTTCTTCTCATTGGTACACGTCGTAGATGACGACTCGGTTCTCGTTGATCTCCAGCAAGTTCTCGAATTCGCCGTACAACAAGATAGTCAGGTTTTCTCCAGGATTGGCTCCGAAA
The DNA here is from genome assembly GCF_964199315.1 of Orbicella franksi. Classification (NCBI taxonomy): domain Eukaryota; kingdom Metazoa; phylum Cnidaria; class Anthozoa; order Scleractinia; family Merulinidae; genus Orbicella; species Orbicella franksi. The sequence goes on from NC_138155.1 coordinate 9,150,329, forward strand.
TCGATCACCAGACGCAGTTCACCTTCTTGCTTGGGGTTCAACACTGGACTGTCCAAACATCCATTGGCCGTGTTGTCAAATACAAACATGTTGCATCTCTTGCCGTCTCCCCAATCCACTTTTCTCACCATGTTTCCTTTTCCCCTGCACAACGCTCCTGAGGCTTGGAGGAATCTGTAGTAACCTCTCTGATCTTTACTGTCCCCATCGTGATCGAGTTCCAAGGTCTCGTAGGGGTACTCTTCACCTCTCACCAATTGTTTGATGGAAGCCAGATTGAATTTTCCAAAATTGAACGGACTCTCGGTGATGGTTCCGTTGAAGGCCGCTTGTTTCAACAACAACACCACTAGTCTATTAGGTAGTTTACTGTGGAAAGGATTGCTGCACTCAAAATGACGATTGTCGTTGGGATGCGAGTAAGTGCGAATTTCACCTCTCACCGTGGGGTAAGTGGCCACTCTTCCACCTTTCAGGCTGGTCATGATCTCTCGGTACACCGAGGGAGTCACTCTCACTTGAGACAGGAACAATCTCACTTTCACGTCGGCTTCAGTCAGTCTGAGAGTACTAGCACCGTCCCATCGGATGGTCCACAGGGCTGGAGTATTGAAGTACATGTCGATCTGGATCTGCACGCCAGGTAACAGTAATTTGCTGAGATGAAACACTTCCAGGAAAGGTTTGAACCTCAAAGTCACGGCTTCTCCATCTAGAAACTGGGCTCGTCCCTGGACCACATTCTTGAGATCTTGGGGTAAGGCAGTATAATGAGCATGAGGAGTACCAAAATCCAACATATTGGCGGTCAATTCATCGGCATCTTCGTCGTCGGGTACACCGAGACAGTTGTACCAACCACAGGGTGTCAGGATCGATTCACCGTCGTCTCGGTCGTAGTTCAACAGGGTCTCGATGTAAGCTTTGAGGTGGTAAGTATCGGTCTGGGGGCTGATGAGAGTCCCATTCAATCTCACATTGATCTGTTTGAAGAGGGTGTGGGCCAGATTGTTGGCGAGTCCCATGACATCCGCTGTCAACAGATTCGTGTTGTTACTTTTCTTGACGGTCAATTCCACTTCGAAGAAACTCTCGTTCAAGTCGATAAAGTCTTCTTGAGGATCGACTTGGAAGGTCACGGGGTTGATCCCTGTATTGAACGGGTTGATTCTCACCAAACGTCGAGACGACATGCTGACATCCGTGGGAGGGGTACTGAACATGTTCAGGCGAGGGTTACGAACCCCCGCCGACCGGGCATGAGCCACGAGGTCCGTCATCGTCTACGTCGTCGTCGTCTTCGTCTCCGTCTCAGGGCCGACTGCACCCAACGATAGTTCGGGCGTTTTGATCGGGACGGGAAGATCGATCCGCCTTTATACGTTCGTCGTACCGGGATAAGTCTCACGCGCCTCGAGTAAATGGGAATCATACTCCAAAGAGGTCTTTTCTCACTTTTTTCGCCAACGCCCGTTTGATCTCTTGCGTCGCTTTACGTTTCACGGCTCGTGTCGCTCCTCTCTTGACCCCGGCGAGTCCACCTCTCCAATTGGGCTTTCCTCCCTTACCGCCCGAATTTAAACCTTTCAGACCCTCCGTGGCAGCCTCGGTGATAAAGTCTCGTAGAATGCCGGGACCGCGTTTCTTGACACCTCTCCAAGCCATGCCGAATCCGTCTCCGGATTGCTTTATTTTATCGGGCTGAAATCGTACCAGCGTTCCACCGATCATTCTTTCTTAAAGTGTAACGTCACGATCGTATTGCCAGCTCCAAAGGTCGTCAGTTCTCCAGTTGTCTCAGCCACTTGCACTTCTATTATGTCAATGAGGTCTTTGCGCACGGGAATATATTGAATGTGGTAAGGCTCGAAATACTGGACACCCGCACCTCTTCGGATCAAGTTGACCTCTCTCAGTAAATCCGTGACCTGATTTCCCACCACGCCACTTCTAGCCACGTCCGAGTAGACGAACAAAGAGCGCGACCTGTTTCCCACCACCACCTCGAACGCCTTGTTCAGGTTCAGAAAACGCCAATTGCAATAGATGCTGAGTTTCAAATAACTGTTTCCCGTTGAATAGGTTGAGACCGTCCAAAAAACAGGTAATCCATCCGAGTCGTGTAAGTCCCCGACGACACCAATGTTGGGGATTTCATCTTTGAAGAATTCGCTCTGCAAGTTAGGCCCCAGATTATAACCGCTGCCGTTCTTTTCGAGCCATCCCATTTTACAAGCCAGGTCGACATTGATGTGTAATGCAGGCATGTCTTTGATCGGACGTAAGATGTTTTCGTTGTCCGTGACCAGGTCTTCGCCTTCCCACTTGAACTTGACGTAGGTTCTTTTCCCATCACTCGTGACATATTTGGATCCTAATTTGGGTCCGTTGTACTTGAAGACGCGTTGTCGATCGAAATAGGCGATCATGGATTTCATGAGTCCAACACCGTCCACGTTGTGAATCACCTTCTTGAGGTCCTCCGTATCGAAGTAAGCTTCTCCATACATGTAGTGGCTAGTCGATTCTATGCGTCTCCATGCGGAAAAGGCCAAGGTGACTTTTTTATCAGGATCGTTCGGCGTCAAGGAAGGCAGCCTCACGTGGGCATCCGGCATGGCGATGCTACTCAATCCCACTTTCCATCCTCCGTCTCCATTCAGGCGTAAGGGGTGCGGTAACCTGATCTTGAAATGGTTCGGTTTGTTGTCCGGGAACTCGCTCTTACTGCTGTGACTGGGTAAGCTGACGTAAAAATCACTCATCCTTTCTTGAAATGCAACGTGATCGTGGTCACGCCCGACGCAAAGTCCACCAGTCGCCCGTCGTTCTCAGATACCTGCGTCTCGACAATGTCCAAAAAGGTCGTGCGCACCGGTAGATATAGAATGTGTCTCGGTTGAAGGTCGACCACGTCCGGATCGTAACGCACCTGTTTCAACAGGTCCGTGACTTGATTCCCCGTCACCATACTCTGTCCCACATTCGAATACACGAACAAGGAACGACGCTCGTGACCGAACGCTTCCTCGTAACTGCGATCCAGGTCCGTGAACACCCAATTGATGAAACAACTCAAATGTAAGGTGTCCGGGTCGATCTTGTAAAATGTCTCGTCCCCGTCATTCTGCGCTATGATCAAGTCCGTGGCCGTGGGTACGACTTCCGTGGGAAATTCTTTCCTCAGGTGGGGTCCCAAGACGTAACCCGGTCGTCCGTTCTGCAATGTTCCCATCTTCACCCATTTCATCTTCTTGGCCAATTCGATGCCGATGTTCATTTGCGGGTAGACGCGTTTACCATTGATCAGGAGGCTGAGGCACGTTCTCGAATTGTCCAGGACGCATTCTCCATGCTCGGCCCGATGCATGACCGTGTACAGCAATTCGGTGGGATCGTCGGGTTTACTCTTTTTCTTGTACATCGTCACGTCGGCATCCGTTCTAGATCTCAACCTATGCAGGTATCGATCTCGTATCGCGTTCAGTAACTCGGTACCAGTCCTAGGCGTGAATTCCAAATCGCTTTCTCGCGTCACTCCAGAGACCTGCGTGTATAGGTTTATGGAGGCGTTCACCATGTCGATCCACCAGATTTCAAACAGAAGAGAATCTTTCAAGTCCATCTTACGCGTCGCGGACGGAAACGAGAGGTCGCTGATACCCACTTTCCAGCCCGACTCTCTCAACTGCAACGGGTTCGGCAGACGATTCTTGAAACTATGGGCCTTGTTGTCCGGGAACTCGCTCGTGCTGGCATTGCTCATCAGTTGCACGTAAAAGTCGTCGGTAGACTCATTCATACTTGAAGTGTAATGTCACCGACGTCACGCCCGATGTAAAGTCCACCAATCGTCCGTCGTTCTCGGCCAATTGCACCTCCACTATATCCAAAACGTTGCTGCGCACGGGTTTATATTGAATCTGATTCGGCTCGTACGTCGTCTTGGTCGGGTCGTGGGGGACTTCTCTCAAGAGATCCGTCACGCGATTCCCCGTGATGGTGCTACGACCCACATTCGAATACAGGTACATGGGACTCCGAGGCGGAGGGAGGTCCGGATGAACGACGACTCCACGATTGTAGGTCTTGGCGTATTCCTCGTCCAAGTAACTGAAGCGCCAGTTGCAATAGGGACTGAGCTGTAACGTCCCGTGACTGTCCAAATTCCAAAATTCACGAGATCGATTGCTGTCATGGTTGGTCCAGTCTTTCTTGAAATCAGACGGGACCTTGTCGTCGGGAAAGATCTTGAGCATGTTCACGTTCAAGTGAACGGAGTAATACGATTCCTCGCGAATCAAACCCAACTTCTTGACCAGTTTAGTACCAAAATACACTCTGGGACGTTTTCTGTCTCCGGACTCGTCGAGGAACGTGTCGGTGTTGTCGATAATCAAATCGTTCCCCTCCCATCGGAACACGGGGTAGTATTTTTTCCCGTTCGGTGCTCGCAGACTTTCACCCGCATGATCCATGTAATGATACAGCCGTTCGTGAAAACGATGGATGAGGTATTGCATGAGAGATTTACCACTCGTCACTTTGTGTCGGTCACGGTTCAGTTCCTTCCCGGTGACGTAAAATGTCACGGGGTAACGATATGGACGTCACGTAATCCCGTCGTCTAGCAACCTGAACGTTTCAATGGTCCAATCCATACCGAACACGTAGTCGTCGTCTTCAAAGTCGTGCGCTTGAGTGACGGGTACTTGATGCGGTCGTGACGGAGGAATCGGGTAAGACACGCTCGCCAATCCCACTTTCCATTCCTTGTCGGATTCAAACAGGAGCGGATACGGCAGACGGTTCTTGAAACTGTTGGCCTTGTTGTCCGTGAACTCGCTCGTGCTGGCATTGCTCAGCAACTGCACGTAAAAGTCTTTCATTTTTTCGTCTTGGGCTTTTGGGTCACGTACAGTCCCTTTTTATCCACCCAACTGTCGTACTTGACTGGCCAACCTTTCCATCGCACCAAGACTTTATCCCCTTTTCGTTTGACGATCTTGTCGATGCGGAACAGATCGTCGTCTTTCACGTCCACCTTTTGCAAATCTTGCGCGTAAAACGTACCCTCCACCGCCGTACCGTCCCATTCTTCCACCTTGTACGTGGTGACCTTCCCAGGACGCACTCGGCGTATCACAAACACCTCTTCGGTCCAACCGGGTAAATACCCTTTCTTGAATTGACGAAACTTCTTGTTCAGTCTCACACGATCCCCGACTTTGAGTTGCGGTTTCTTCAATTTCCCTTTTTTCTTTTTTCCGTAAAGAGTCTCCCACACGTCCTCGCTATTGGCTAAAGTCACTTGATCGGGAGCCATCTTGATACTGCGATGATACGATCGATTGTACCCTCGGACCAGATCTTGTAACACGGGCACATACGTCATCGTATTCTTCACGGTGAAGTATCGGTACAAACGTTCTTTCAGGGTCCGATTGAACCGTTCCACTACACTGGATTTCGTATCCCCGCGCGTCGAAAAATGATGAATGCCTTTCTGCTTCATCAAATCCTGAAACGTCTTGTTGTAGAATTCCTTCCCGTCGTCCGTCTGGAGATTGATGGGTTTTCTACCGCCTTTCAGGATCTTGGCCATGGCTTCCGTCACCGCTTTACCCGTCTTGCTCTTCAAGGGCTGGACCCAGGCGTGCTTGGAAAACACGTCCACTACTGTCAAGAGGTAACGATACCCTCGATTGTACCTCGAAATATTGATCACCTCGATCAGGTCGGCCGTCCACTGCTCGTCGATGCCGAACACCACCACCGGGACCGTGGGAAAACGACGACGTCTGGGTTTGTGCAACGTGTACCCCAAATCCCGTTGCAGGACCTCGCGAGCACGTCGTACCGAGATCTTATTGGCCTGGGCGAATCGCGTCAGACCGCCCAGACTACCGGGTCTGGAAGGATCCCGATACCGTCCCAGTAACGTTCCGGTCGAAAGCGGCTTTTGCTTCTTCTTTTGACCTTTCTTCATAGTCGATAAAGTTTGTACACGCACTGTCTCCACAACTCGAAACGTTGCTCCCGTACCTCGAGATACTTCTTAAATGAATCGGGTTGCCGTTTCAACCACAAGATATAAACGACAAAACGCATCACGTTGGGTTCGACGTCGGTATAGTCAAACACCTCCAAGGGCGAATCGCTGAAATGGTCGGGGATGGGTTCACCCTGACCGTATCGCTCGTAGACACTAGCGCACTTGGAACACAAGGTCGTCCAACACCATCGATCGGCTATGGTCGTACACATTCTCGAGATCAACCAACTCAAAGCATGAGACATAATGATTTGAACCCAATTCTTTATTCACACTTTCTTATATGTACAAAAACGTCGTGCCTGATTGGTTCTTACGAAAAATCGACTCTGATTGGATAACACGAAAAAGAAGGCGAAGAAAAGACTTAGTCCGAATCTGAAAAGTAATGAGCATAGTCCGTGTTCTTACAATCTTGACCGTACTCATTATCACAGTCTTCCTCATAGGTATCCATGGCATAATATTTACAATTTCTCCAATCACATTTACCGGGTCTCCATTTCAGGGCTTCCTCCTCGTCCCCCTTCACATAGAATGCTTGGCGCATACTCTCTCTACACTCACCACACAGGTCATCCTCCGCGGCCTCGATGGCACGGAAGAAAAACCGATCCTTCCACAGATCACGCTGACGCATGATATCGTAGATCAACTCTTCCAACTTCAGACACGTTTCCCTGTTAGTGCACCTGTTGAAAGTCATCATCTCCTCCACCCTGGGACTCCTGTCGGTCTCCAAAACCCGTCGTGACAGGTCTCGTGCGAACCGCAAGGGTTCAAACAGATCACGGATGGCATCGGTCATCATGTACGTGAGGTTATCCGTGGCGATCAAACAGGCACGCTCGGCGTCCAGGGTGGGATCACTACAATGAATGAATTTGAATTGACCGCTACCACTTCGGTACATCACGCGACACCACTCACCGAAAAACAAAAACACGTGTTTGTTATTCTTCATCATCTCCAAAATCGTACCACCCCAGTCAGGACGACGTCTCATCAAGAGCTCAAAAGACCACAGACTATCGGGTACTCGACCTGACGGTTCGAAGAGATTGTCAAAAATGTACAGGTCCACCTTGACATCCGGAATGGCGTCGAGATCTCTTAAAGTGTGTACCTTCAGATCCACGATCTGTTCCACGAGGTCCCGAATCTGGTTCGAGTTGCTATAGTAAGTCATCTCTTGCCTCGTTAAACTTCTTTCTTCCTATATACGACAATTCGGGATGGTGCTTCGGGTCTCCCCAGTCCGTCAGGTGTCTTCGAAGCCTAGTGAACAAGAGATCAACGACGTGCAACTCTAAGTTAATTATCCTCGTATAGGGTGACTTCTTGCCTTCTTCTTCGATTAGATCCAAATTGTCAGAAGCTCGATTCAAATAGCGTCTCAGATTTTCAACGATCTCTTCAAAGTCCTTGTCAGTCAAAATCCTATGAGTCATCACCGCGTCAAGAGCAAGTCGAGAATGATTCGCCGCGTCCAACGGGCTCCTTTTATACCCGCGCCGTGGATCCACTTTTCACTCCGTACTTTCCCGGATCACCTGCCCACTTCAGATCCCGCCAATCGGAACGAAGACCGTCACATGATCCCATCGCGCCACACGTCACTGATTGGTCGTCAAAAACGTCCATAAAGTCGAACCACGCATTCCATCACGAGTCACTTTTCAGCAGAAGTCGTCATGGATTCACACGTCGAACCCGTCAGGAAAAAGAAAAAATCGTCCAAAAAGAAACTGGAACTGCTCTTACCCAAGAGAGTGGAAGGAGAAGTAGGAGGTAAACAACTACAATCCACTTTAGATAGATGGTTATTCAAAAAACCTCGTGCCAGACTCCGTTTCAACGAACGCGTCCTCTTCAAAGAAATCACCCCGGACTCGGTCAGTTGGACCACCGTCCCTCTCAAAGGCTTCTCGCGACCCTGGAGCGCCTTTTCGATCCAACGTCAAGAATGTAGAAGCCAAATGAAAAGTAACCATCGCAAGCGAAGGCAAAGACTGACCCCCAAGAACGTGCGAAAAACCACCCACATCCTAGAAACCATGCGACGTGAAAACACCTTGTTGGGATACTAACTCAATCTCTATCTTCACAGACTCAAAGCTACCTGCCATTCAAGGCGGATGCATGACCGTGATCAGAGACTCACCTCCTCGAACCATGGAAGTCCTGGAAGCCATGGGACTCGACAAATTCAAGAAAGACGACCTCGTAGAAGTATCACCTGAAGTGGATGACCGAGGAGAATTCACCGAAGTCCAAGTGTTGGAAGAATTCGACCCCGATCAGTTCCTGAACCAACTGAAACCCCAAGATTCCATCTGCCCACGTTGCATGGTACCCCTGACATACGGAAGCGTGCGAACCCCAGACGGTGGTACCTGGGAATATTACCGATGCCCCTCTTCCAGATTCTACACCAAGTGTTATGTGACCTGTGGCGTCAAAGAGGTGGGCACTTACCTGAGACGCGTCGAAGAACAGACCCACCCCTGCTACAGGAACATCGACCCGGCTCGTTTCCGATGTCTATGCAGCAAGTCCTTGGTCTTAGCCACCTCCCACTCCCAGTCCAACCCAGACAGGCTCTATCTCAAGTGTCCCAAGCGTACCTGCAAGTTCTTTCAATGGATCGACGAATACCCGCGAGGAGTCGCCGAAGCCATACTGATCAATGGACAGGACCCAAACTAAGAAAAAGACAGACACAGTTTTTTGTAAAAAAACACACTCCGATTTTTATTTCACATTATTTTTTCAGTTTCTAAGAAAGGCAGGGTGGCGCAGTGGAAGCGCGTTGGGCTCATAACCCAAAGGTCCGAGGATCGAAACCTCGCTCCGCCCATTTTTCTTTTTTACACGTTGGGTAATTTGTCCTCCGCGTCGATCATGGCTCGCATCGTTACTTGATCACAATGGTTGAAAGTACTATAATAATCGTTTATTGATTGATATCCCGAAGAAAAAGAGGGCGCCGGTCAATAGGACCGTGCACACGTCCCACCCTGTAATAAGTGGAATGACCAATAAAAAGTTGTTTTTGTTCTATTTTCAGACTCCATGTCTCGATTTCCTAACCCTCAATGTCTATGGTGCAAGGAAGGATACACTTTCAAACACAGTATCAGAGACTACTTCCTGACACCCTGTTGCGACCAATTCTTTCACGGAACCTGTAAAGCCCTCCACACTGAGCGGTTGAAACCCTCCGAAAGACTCTGCCCTCATTGCAAAGCCGTGAATTTCGGACTGCCTCCCGATGACAACCCCAAAACCAAGTCCTAAAGAGGTAAGCGCTTCGATGGTCTAATGGTTAAGACGTTGAGTTGTGGCCTCAAAGACCCAGGTTCGATTCCTGGTCGGGGCATTAAAATTCTTTTTTCTTTTTTATTCCCTATAGAGACGATGAAAAAATCACGCAACAAACCATGTACATTCTCTCTTTAAAGGATCTTTATTAGTTTTTGTTACAGGCATGAATAAAAATGTTTTTTTCACTCCTCTGATTCTGGTGGTGGTGTTTTTACAATTTGTTTGACAAATGCACGGTACGCCAACTCGTCTCTGTTGTCCCAACTGCTCTTCCACGCTTCCCATCCGTCCTCAAATCCCTCCGGCAACTTCTCCAAACACACGGGGTCTTTAAACGAGATGGACTGGTCAGCAAGCATCTTCTCAGACAGCGTTTTTCTGAACCTCATCACCTCATCCGCCAGCTTCGTCACCTCTTTCTTCAGGAGGACATCCATAGCGTGAGAAACGGCGCATTTCATTATCTTTCCAAGAATACCGTCATGAACAGCATCCATCACCCTCGCGGCAAGTTCTTCTATCTTCTCCTCTTCAGAAACCTCCACCTTCGTCTCGCTCTCCTCTGAAGACATCTTCTAGTCGCCGATCTCAAAACAACAATACTCACTCGACACTCACGCAAACCCTTTTATTCCCATCCGAACCTCGATTTCATGCACGTCACAACCTCGATCTCATGGATTGGCTATCGCCTTATTTGGACATGCGCGTCACAACCTCGATCTCATATTCTCCTTATTTGGACATGTTGCCCTTATTTGGGTAAGTGCGCTATTTATCCGCCATCTTGGATTTTCAAATTTAAGAGAATGTATGGGAAAAAGTTGGTCACGTGGTATCATCCCTGGCTCCTGATTGGTTACTGCCCCTATAGACGCCCTTTACTACTTGTGTCTGTTGTAAGGTATTATTGATTAAACTTAACAAATATTCCATGTTGCCGTACTTTTGTTACGTATTAGTATAAATCTAAAAGTGTTCTACACCAGCCTGTTCTCTGATTGGCGACGCTACTCGTTATCTATTTAACAAATAGATTCCATGTTGCCGTGCGTCTGTTCAGTAATAGATCACAGATGACGTCAAAATGTGGTAAGAACAAAAAAGTGGCACACGAGGCGATAGCTGAGTGTGTCACTGATGTTCTTACCACATTTTGACGTCTTCTGTGATCTATTACTGAACAGACGCACGGCAACATGGAATCTACTTGTTTTATATAATAACGAAACAAACTACTACAGATAAAGCTTTATTTTGTTTCAAAATCTTTCCACATAACCCGAAAGCCGACTTTTGCCCACTTTGGCGAACACGAAAAAAAGCCATTTGACGTAATCTATTGTCTATACAAATTGAAGCAATCTCATTGGTTGCTATGCGTACTAAAGAATTGTGATTGGTCCAGGAAAATCACGCCACTGTCAAACTTGACTCGCGCGTCGCTTCTCTTGGAATGAAAACTTACAGCAAAAGCAGAATTGAACTGCGAAATCTACAAATCTTAAAGAAAATGCTGGGTAAGTCAAGTCAATTTTTGTCATCAGAGCAGCCCCTTGAGCCGAAAACCTTGGATGTAGCCTCGAATATTGCAGGAGTTGAAAAACTACGCTCGGAAAACTTGCGGTTGCGGTCAACCTGGAGGCCATTCGATTCGAGTTTTGAATGAAAGGAGCGTTAGTGATGGTGGAAATTTGTGTCCTCTGTGGTTGGTGATTCTCGAATCAGTTTGATATAGTGTCGGAGACACCTTTTAGCTGCGATACAGTTGGCCGTGAGCTGTAGTGAGCTATACTTTGCTCGCTACTGTGCCCTGAAACGGACTGGAACATTCGCATCGGAAAGCAAGGTTATGTGTTTAATTTCACTGATTTTAAGACGTGGTTTTAATGTTTTATTCCACACAATCGCTGTATCGACAATTATTTTGAGACTGAGAAAAGTTCAATGTTTTAAATAAATTAATCTCATAAACATTTTGTTTATTGGGTTTGTTAGATTCGAGATAAAGCAATGGTTCTCGGCTTACCAAGACCAATTTTGTGTTTGGTTTAGTCTCGCTCGACTGCCGACTGAGACTGCTCGAGTATTTTTTCTGAGTCATTTTCTAAAACAGAAACGGCTTTATCTTTCTTCTTCCTACTAGACTATTCTTCTGGTACCTGTTCAATGCCTGGACAAGACTTTCTTGTACCTTGTCTTTTGCCCAGTCGTGTAGAATATTATCTAAATTCTCAAAACTTTCCGCCATTTTAAAACACAGAGGGAAAAACTTTGAAAAGATGACGTCAATCGTGCGTCTGTCCTCTAATAGATCATAGGCGAGAACCAATCAGAATGCGAGAATAACTTGGGTTATTATATAATCTGTTGTAGTTAGCGAGTTGCTTAATTAGCAGTGTGCGTTTCTTGATAGACTGGCAGCTGCCGCTTTGCCTTTAGTTTGTAAGTGTCTGTGAAGAGGATTTGGACAAAGTTTTGAACGACCAGTAGATTTATACTTAAGCAATTAGATTATGAGCTCGAGATTTTCATGGGTGATAGTTGACGCGGAGAACGCCCTCGTCAACTATCACGCAAAGAAATCTCAAGCTCGTAATCTAATTGTTAAATAGATTACAGATGATGTCAAAAGAACGAAAAAGTGTCACTCGAGCGGTTAGGCGAGTGTGTCATACTGGCGCAGCCGATACTGAGCAGTGTGGGCCCGTTTAGAAGGGAACTAAATATAAATTAAACAGAACACGTTCGGTCCCGGCAAGTATATATCTACTTCCGAGTGCCGAATTGTAAATTATAAACATGTTTTAGAGCAAAGACACTGCCAGTTTTATTTTTGTATGAAAATCTTAGCCTGTGCTGCTGGCCGTTTAGTTGGGGTAGAGCACGAGCAAGCGCGAGAGCGGCGATGCCGCGAGGAACCTGGTGGACTAAGCGGGCTATGAATATCTGGGGACAAAAAGCTGCCAGTTTCATTAAATGAAGTAAAGATGGTAAATATTTAGTCACGGAAGTAAACTCATTACAAGAAAGGATCGATGCATTTCATCAGGAAATTGCACTGATGTGGAGGAATGCGTTATGTTTCATCACGGAAGTAAATTGACACCAACAAGGAAAAAAAAACGTCCAACCCAGGACGTCTCTATAATCAAGAGGAAAAACAAAATGATTAGGTAGAAAGAAGCTTTTCTTTTTCGAATTAGACGCAAACTGTAGATAGGCTGTTAGCTAGAAGCTCTAACATTGCACAAGTAAAGGAGCGTTTTTTTCATAGTTAGAACACGGGAAGTGATTTCTTTTATGTTTTATTTGCATGGTAAGCCTCAGTTGACCTCGCGTAAGAACATTTTACACTCACGAGGGCAAATTATACGGAAACAGTACCTACAAAACTACAGTTCATTATATGGCTTACGTAATAATGAGTGAAATAAGGAAAAGGAGCCATGGATGACAACTTAACTTTCCCAGTGCCTAGTTCCTTGTGCGCTACGGCGTCCTGTATAAGTACTAGGTAACTCAGCGGCTAGATTCAAGTTATTCACAACTGGCAACCGAGAGCAAGATGACTATTGTTCCTCTGTGTCTGTTCCTTCTACATTTAGTTGCGCTGCAAGCTTCAGCTGAACTCGCCATAGAGCATCCCTTTTTCGCTGCTCTGGATGAAGATCAAAATGTGAATCTGTACTGGAATGTTAGTACTGAAGAAAAAGAGATATATTTCACGGTAGAAGCTAAAACGACTGGATGGGTCGGGTTTGGAATCTCCAGTGGACAAGGCAAGATGGAAGGAGCCGATATTGTAATAGGCTGGGTGAAAGATGGCAAAACTTACTTTAAGGTGAGTAATGCATGTTCAGGTCTGAAAAAAAAACAAAAACAAAAACAAAAATAGAAAATCGGCCATTACAAAATGCTATTGCGGCTTCTTTGAAAACTTTCAAATGGTTCGCCCAAACTTCTATGCATGGTTCAACGCCGGTTAACAATATTTTTCACGGACTGATTGATACAATAACAAACACGAAGCTTGCCTTACTCCTTAATATAACGCGAATATTTAATTTACTTGCGTGGCGTGTCTGACTAGGAGGGTTGTCGAATGCTCGCGAACTGAGTCTGATCATTTAAGAGCCAAGGTGGCGAACGAGCCGAGACTCAGAAAGTCATTTGGCGAGAGACGTAACGTTCTAGGCCTTATCAATAGACTAGTCTCTTGGCTTTATAGCCGGGAGCTGTAAATGTTGTAGGATCGACTCGACCCGTAACGGTTCATTTGAAAAGACGTGCCGAGTCACAGGAAGTCGTTTCAGGAGAAACGTAGAAAATTCCAGCATAGCATTAATTGAAGAAGCGGAGGAGGGTAGAAATGTGTCGGTATGGACTCGACTCAACCAAGATCATCACGACCCTCTGATGAAAAGTCGACCCGACTCGAATCATTTCGCGCAAGAACTTAAGCGTAACGTTGTAGGGCAAGCAGAGGAGGGATGTTGTAATGCAAATGACACGTAAATTATGGAAGGCTGCCTGAAGTTTAAGAGAAGAACAAAAAATAAGTTAGAAAATCAACAGGAAGGCGTGACAACCGCTTTATTTGTTTGACACTTACATGACAGACTACATGCAAATGTTGTCTACTTACGTCACGTGCGCAGCAAGCGTCAAATTTCCGCATTAGGTCGCATTATGGGAAAATTTGCGACGAGCGCAAAAAAAAATATAGTGGGAGGGGTTAAGGGCTCCCTCCTCCCCCAGGCCAGATTTGGATCAGTGTCACTAACAGTAGTAGTCCCGGGTGAATCATTAACTTTATGTGTAATCGTGGCTGTGTTGTAGGATAGACATGCAGATGGTCGAGTGATGCCAGAGGTCGATTCACAGCAGGACTATGAGTTGATTTCACTGAAGGAGGAGGACGGAAAAACCATAATGAAGATAAAAAGAAAGTTTGACACTTGCGATTCAGAGGACAACAAAATTGAGGTAAGTTGGTTGAGTTTTACATTTTTTTTTTCCATTTCTCTAATTTTTGGCCAAGAAAATCATGTCTTGCACCTGGAAGCTTTGATGTTATTATATGAGATTTTACTGTCACGCCAGTAAAATATAGTTAATGAAGTGTGGCGCACGTTCTCAATGAGCCGTTCATGACAGTATCACTTTCTATAGAGCTATTGAGCAGTTACACGTGATGTTACAAGACGTTACACGTGCTAGGGTAAGGTGTTCGGTAGTACAGCCTTTTCTACTGGCTTACCAGCAGATGAACGTCTCCATGTAAAAGCTGGCACAACTGTTCAGAGTCCAATTTGAGTTCGTCTAAGCAACGTAGCTATTACTTATTGTAAATCTATCGTTTAATTTTTGTAAATGCATTGCCTTGCATGCATCTGTGGCGGTTAAGTCTGCGCAGCGACTTCCCCCAAGCTTGTTGTTTTTGCATCGCCTTTCAACATCGTTTGCTAACCGATACTCTTGTCCGATCCAGCACGCGCTGTCTGTCATTCTGCTCGTAGTGCTGCGGAGATAAGTGAGGTTGTTTTGTCACGCTATCGCCGGAAGTTGCATGGGCTAACCAAACGCAAGGCATTGTTCCCCCATTAACGCCATCACGAGTTGTTTGTCTGTTTCAATTGCAAGTCGCCACGGTTACTTACTTTCGCTAGGAACAACGACATTAACGTGTATAAATTAGTCTTATGTACACTGTATGTGTACATACTACGACAGGTATGCAGCGCAAGGAAATTCCAGTGGCAAGTTCCAAGGCATAGTCTCGAATGTTTTCCATGACTATTTGATACCATGCCACAAGAGAGGCAATGGCCATCACAATAAGTGCTGCGCACGATGGAAGGTTGGGTGTAAAAAAAGGAACTTTGCTGTATTTTGTTTGGCTGCATTTTCTACGGCTTGGTATGTAACGTGACAAGTAAAACTATTTATCCCCACAAGTGAGTTGAAAGGGGATGCTGGAGCAGTGTTCCTGGCTTATTCGTACGTTTACCTGGGTATACGTCTAGTTAAAGAGTGAAGTGTTTATGGGAAACAACGACTGCTTGAATCTAAAGATCGCTTGAAATCTGCCTTAGGCTTCCCCATCATTCGACGTCTTTCTTCTGGGATAGAGGAATGGACAACAGACAATATTGATTTTAACACTTTTCATACATTGTTCAGCGTGCCATAAGCAAAGAAATTCCTTGGGCATATGCGTCGTGTACTACTAACCGAGAACTAAAATAATTTTAAGTTAAGAGAACAACAACAAAAAATCTTTGTTTGAAACGTAACTGGCCTTTAACTCGCTTTTAACTCGTTTTTGCAATAGGTGTCTCACCACATGAGTCAGATAAATCATCTGGTTTAGTACTATAATTGTTTTAAATATATCTTTTCCAGGCTGGAACAACCAAAGTTATTTATGCCTACCACCCGGATGACCCTTCCTCAGAGGATGAAATTCCAATGCACAGTCCTCAAAACAGGGGAGCTAGAAGCCTGATGCTGCTTAACAGTCTTGAAAAAGTGCCAACTTTACCATCGGACACTGAAACATTCGTATTGAGACACAACAGGGTAAGTCAGTCTTAGATCCTGTACAATTTGAGATCAGCTTTTGTTTTTGTTTTTCTCCAATACATTTGTTCTGAGAAAACAGCTTGAGTGACAAAGTTACTTTGTTTCTTTAACCCTTGGACGTAAATGGGTTGGGAGTGGTTACCAAGCGAGCTTCGGATCAAGGTCATTGCGTGCAAAGGGACGCAGAAAGGGGATGGTATATGAAAGGGCTACCTTTTCTGTCAGAAACGCAGTGGCGGGTCTAAGGGAGCTTCCCCCCCCCCCCCCCCACTGCTTATTTTCGTTACAAAAAGAAAACATCACAGAACGAAGAAAAACCAGTAGGGCAAGCAAAACAACCCCCCCCCCCCCGGTGTCAACCCCTTTCCTTAGCTCAAGGTTTGGATCGCCACTGAAATTAATGGAGTTCAAAAGGCTAACGTCTACGTTGGCCCTCGGTGCAAATTCAAGGTTCAACAAAGAAACCCAGGCTTTCCAAAACTGGTACCTCCATTGGTCAGAGCAACTATGTCACGACTTGCGCATCCTGGAAAGTTTGCCTTAAACTTTTCAAGTCCGTCGTTTGTAATCCGTGTTAATCTTCTCCATCCTTAACCATCCCTGTCCCTCTATGGTTTATCATTATCTCTTTGTTGTTTTTCTGTCCAGCTAACTGCTATTATTATGTCCCCTTCAATTTGAAAATAATTTTGTACATAGCCACAATAACTCCTTGACTGAGTTTCTAAGGTGGCTTTAAAGAGTTTCTAGCACTTTCCAAGACTTAGATTTTGATGGGTCATTCTTATCACTCTTAATCTATTGATGCCACAATCATGGTATGGAAAACTGCCCGTATATAGCTAAAGACGTTACTATCATTTTTGTGCCACCAAATGTTACCACACAAACAGTATGGCCTGCTAAAAACACCCTTTAATTTTAATTTCAAATACTGCACGGTAAAACCCTTTTTTCATAAGTGAATTTTGAAAACCAGGATAAGACGCAGCTATTGGCAAAATTTAAAAGAAATCTGTAGGTGGGGTTCAGAGCCACCTTAAATTTTCCAAAATTTAATGTGGTTCTGTTATGTCACGAAAATGATAACAACGTATTCACCATTGATTGGACAGCTTTTTGATACCATGATTGTACCATCAGCTAATAAAGAGTGATAAAAATGACCCTTCAGAAAGTGCTGGAAATTGTCTTAATTAAGTTAATTACCATTCCTAACCAGAAAAAATGAGACATAACTATCTGCAACCCTTTCACAATTATATGGACGGCTCTGAGGAGAACTAAGAGAGTTAGTGTAACGAACTGGCTGCTCTATTATATAAAAATGACTGTTATTTTCGTGACTAAATTTTTCAGACCGCCGTGTCAGCCAACCGCACCACCTACAAGTGCCGAGTATTCGAGATGCCTAAATTTAATGAAGTACGCCACATCGTAAAGGTGTGTTTAATATAATACCAGGTGTAAGAAAATGCTTAGGTTAGCAACAAGCAAGTATTCGACAACGACGAACAAAGTTCAACCTAGAATATTGTTTTCTGCTCTGGAGTAACGATACTATAATTTCCTTAAAAGTGGAACCGAACTTGATCAGCCGCAATTTTAACATGTAAATGTAAATGTTTATTAGAAACTGGAGTATAGGTAGAGGAACATGTTGCCAGGAATTCCTTAGCTACTCGTGAACATTGCCAGCTCACGTGGTATTCAATGAACTCCAGAAAAACAAAAGTTCTTGCGACCGAAAGAAACACGTTCAAACGTCGCACAAACGAGGTAATTGAGATCCCGGCTTACAAAAGTCTTCTTTGAACAGAGAGAACGGCTTCCAATTAGTCAAGATCTATGACATCATTCTAGTCCCCTAGAGACCCTAATGAACGTGATATAACTCTTCTTAGCATTTACACTTTTCTGGGTGATGAAATTCGGTTGATAAGAACAAAGTATTCTACTTTTAAACCAGCTTTTTTAGCTCTGAATAAAGGAAAATAGTTTATATTTTAATAAGGACCAAAGTTATTAGTGACCTGATATAGGAGATTTTTGGCGTGCTAAGTAATCTATTCTTGTTAAACAACACTTTTAAGTTAATGGTATACCATGCTAGTAGGCAACGTCTTTCCTGTATTCTGATTGGCTGTGTTTTCTATATAACGTGTTATCAATGATGTTATAAAGTTCATGGTAGGTATTTTATTTTAGTTACATGCTCATAACAATGAGTGACACACTCGATAAAGACTTTGGTAACCGAGCTTAAAATCCAAATGTGGCAAGAAAAAAAAGTGGCACACGAGCCTTTAGACTTAAGCCCTTACCACATTGTGACGTCCTCTGTAATCTAGAACCGAATATACCGCATCAACATTGAATATACTTGTTTTAATTATATAATATTGAAACCTGAAAAGTAAAAGAGGTCATCTATGCTTCTGCCTCCCAATAAATCAAAAGTAAGAACCAAATAAAATGCCAGAATAATTCGACTAATATTTCTGCCTCCGTTTCCAAATCAGGTCGAGCCTGTTATCCAGGCAGGTCACGAGGGAATGGTTCATCACATGTTGTTGTACGAGTGTCGAGATGATTTCAAAAGAGAGTACTTGAACTACTCTGGTGAATGTTACGGTCCTAACATGCCTCCGGCGATCGATGAGTGTGCTGGGTTTTCAACTATTGCAGCTTGGGCTATTGGTGGAAAAGTAAGCAGTCTAGCATACTATGGATATTGAAATGCACGACCGATGCACTGCAAAATAGAAGGGACCATACTTTCCAACTGGTTTTATAAAGTCTAGTATCCGAGCGGTACACTGTACGAATGGTACACTGTAAAATAGAAGGGTCCATGCTTTCCCTCTGGTGTTACAAAGTCTAGCGTAGGAGCGGCATACTGCACGAGTAGTACACTGTAAAATAGGAGGGTTCCTACACTTTCCCCCTGTGGTTACAAAGTCTAGTATACGAGGCGTACACTGCACGAGTTGTACACTGCAAAATAGGAGGGTCTATACTTTTCCCCTTACGAAGTCTAGTACACAAGCGGTACACTGCTCGAGTGGTACACTGTAAAATTATAGGAGGATCCATACTTCCCCCTTGTGTTACAAACAGGAATTTAGCATACCGCCTGAATATTTAATCCGCCTGCTCGGTAGAGTGGGGGACGTCAGTTAGTGTAAATTGCACAATTCAAGGAGAATGAAAGCGTTGAGAATTACCCGGCGGTACATCCAAACCGCTGGCCTTGAGATTGTTCGCTGGTTCTCTTTCTTAAAGTAAAAACAAGTTGTTGATCTTGTTTTCAAGGAGTTTCATTACCCTGTGGATGCTGGTTTTCCAATCGGAAAAGCTGATAGCCCAAAGGTGCTTATACTGGAGATGCATTACGATAATCCTGAAAACAAACAAGGTAATCTATTAGAAAAATTGCATTGGATTCTTTAATAGCGTTCTGATGAAAATGAGATGTGTATTAATGTTGATTTTATGAAAACAGAGAGAGCCTTTTAAGATCTCTTTCAAATAGCCTTACCGCGATCAAATCTACTTGACGAAGCATAACACACAGTGCTTTTGTTGTTTAGGGATAACAGACAGTTCAGGCCTGAGGTTCTACCACACCAAACAATTAAGGAAGTATGATGCTGGGGTGCTGACGGTAGGAGCAATGGTCTTAGATTTCATGATAATTCCACCAAGACAGAAAAGTTGGGAAACCACGGGTGTCTGCTCAAAGGAATGCACACAAGAGGTAAAAAAAAATATATAAAAAAATAAATTATAATATTTGAGAGGAGGCCACATCAGCTTTAGCTGGTTTTCAGGCGGGTCCTCTATCCTGGTGGAATTGAAATTTGGAGATGTTGGTTTTTGTGGAGGGAAGCAAACCGGAGAACCGGATGAAAAAACTCAGAGCAAAGCAAGAACCAATAACAAACACAACCCACACATGACACTAGGTGGGAATCGAATCCGGGCCAAATTGGTGGTAGGGGAGCGCTCTGCTATCCCTGCCCCTCTACCTGTTTAAATTGTGATCAATATTGGTAATATTATCTCTGGAGGTGCGTAACCTTTACGTTACAGACTGCGAAGCGTGAGTCTGATTACAGACATAATAACGTACATGCAAAAATTTCAGCAAGCTGATTAGCCTAGAGCACGTCAATTAATCCCAAATAGTGCAGAAAGTTGACATTGATAGCAAGAAGTTAAAGTGAGTGCAGAGAGTTGAAATTAAATTGCATTTATATCATTAACAAACAATCAAGCGATTTTTCTCCTGGAGTTTGGATCGATTAAGCACTCGTAAAGTTTTCAAAGACTTCAAATTAAACTTGCTCTACTGGCTCGCTTTTTTGCTTTGTTTTGGTTCGGTCTTTGAAAATTGTACTTTTGCTTATTTATTCCACGTTGCACTCGAAATCATATGATTACCTGTACAAACAGACCTCTTCCAGTCGGTTATGACGCCAACAGTAAATACAAGGGCTATAGAACGCCATAACCAACTGGTTTCAGCTACAATTTTAATAGGGTAAGGAAAAGTAAATTACAAACTTCTCCCTTCCTTGGTCTGAATAGTCTTCTGTTTTTGTTTTGTTTTGTTTTTTTTTTTTAACTAAATGGTAAAAAATATCACTCAAAACAATGCTTTCTTAGACCTGCTTATCTTCTTCCGTTAGCTTCAAAATATTTGGATTGATATTATTTCTCTAAACTGAAGGGATTTAAAGACTCTACGCTTCCTACAGGAGGAATAAATGTCTTTGCTACCTTGTTGCACACTCATCTAGCAGGTAGATATCATATTTCAATAGAATAGTACTTTTGATAACTAGTACTGTTGGTAATGTATGGCACTATTTTACCGAAAGTATAGTTGAGCTAATAATTAACAACAATTATATGTTATACACACTAAGCTCGAGGCATGTTAAAACACAAGCAATTGTGTCCATATAAGTATTTTCTTTTCAAACAGGATCCAAAAGTTGTTTTAATTACATTTAAAACGAAAATAATTTTTTTTCGGGCTAAACTTTGTTGTGCTTGGCAACCTTCTCAGATTCCGTATCCTAGAGGGTCTTGTTGCCTACCTACCTACCTACCTACCTACCTACCTACCTACCTACCTACCTACCTACCTACTTACCTACCTACCTACCTACCTACCTACCTACCTACCTACCTACCTACCTACTTACCTACTTACCTACCTACCTACCTACCTACTTACCTACCTACCTGCTGGCTTGGCTGCCTGCCTACCTACCTACTAAGGCTCGCGCGCCTACTTAACTACCTGCCGGCCTGCCTACCTACAGTGTACCTACTTACCTACCTACCTGCTGGCTTGGCTGCCTGCCTACCTACCTACTAAGGCTCGCGCGCCTACTTAACTACCTGCCGGCCTGCCTACCTACAGTGTACCTACTTACCTAACGACCTACTTACCTACCTGCCACACTGTACCTACCTAGCTGCCCACCCTGACTGTCTTTGTACTGATTCTACCTTCTTAACCTTCTAACCACACTTTTTTTTGTTTCCCAAGGCCGCAAAACCTGGCTTCGTCACCTGAGAAATGGTAGAGAGCTGCCCGATATAGTCAGAGATGAGCATTACGATTTTAATTTTCAGGCGAGTATTTAACCATTTTCAAGTTTTTGTTTTCAGGTTCTGATTCTTTTTTTCTTTTTTTTTCCCTCGGACGCACAAGCTAACTCATACCTCCACCATTGCACAAGATGGGAGGGGTGGATGGAATCCCCCTCCCCTCTTTGTTTTTGTTCTGTTTAGGCAGAGCGAAATAAATTTACATTGATTAGATAGCCCTGAGCTTGCCCTACAAGATGGTACTATTTCTGTTGCTTATGACGTCAAATCACGTCATTGGACCCCCAATCTTGGATTTTTCTATTTTCTTAAAAGTCAAGAAATAACAGAAATTAACACAAAATCAAGCAGCAATGCTCATAAAATGTACAAATTCCCGAGTTGCCTCAATTTGGCGAAGAAAACTGGAAAACCCACAGAAATATCTCAAAAACGTGATTTTTGGCAAGACCCACATGAAATTTGATGGTTGCCATGGCAACGTCAAGTATGATGGACACGCAAATGACATATCGAAGTTTCCGCAGAGAATGAAGGAACAACTACTGAAAGTTTCATCGTCTTTCAAAATTTTGAAAAAACCTTATGGGGGTGGGGTGGCACCTAGCTCCCTTTGACGTCCGAGGGTTAAGAAAGACAGTAGCGAATCTTTTGTTTTTTTGTAACTAATGTATAACAAAGCCATTCAAGAGACTAAATTCTCAAGAGAGAAATTAAAGTAAATTCTTCATATTGCTTTTATTCTCAGGGAAATCCATCTCAAGTTATTTTTAGATGTGATCTTCAGTTCTCTCTCAGATAATAGTACCACGCGCGTTGCGTGGAATATGAAGATGCGCGTAAAGCCAACTGGCTTTTATAGATGAGTAAAGACTGTTTACAGCCTCTCTATTTACGCACACGAAAGAAAAAGCGAGCGAAGCGACCGCGAAGCGCGCGGGGGTGGGGGGTGGGGGTGGGGTTTGCGAGCGATGAGTAAAATGTGAGTCACATGCAGGATTGGCCCTTTCGAGACCCTTTGGAGATTTCTGAGGCTAAGAGTGATCTAAAAATGTTTTGACATAGGAAACCTTAGAAACAGCTCCCTTTCATTTCATCTTATCATTATCCTTTATAAATTCTATACTATCGATTTCTATATCTGGATTTAATCGCAGTTCTACAAGTAATGCATTGGTAAATGTTCCTTTATTTTCGATTCTTGGAAATAGGAATATCAACTGCTGCAAAAGGAGGTTCACGTTGCTTCGGTGAGTGGTAGCATCTTCTATAAGCTTAACTAGCTAGCTAAAAATATATTTTATGTTACAACCATGTATTTCGAAATTAGCTTGTAAAAGTATCGAAATATAGTATAGACGTCCCAGTCCTCTTTAAAGCAGCAATGTCTCGATATTAATTGTCCTTTTTTTTTTTTCTGGTGTAGAACATAACTTCAGATATTCTATTCTATGTAAACTGCTGAGGGGAGTAAAAATTGCAGTTAGGTTTTCAAGACAAGACAACGTATTTGAAAGTCTGCTAGACGTTTTCAAGTTGGCATCACAACATCAGCACTGCTTGTGTTACATAATAGCACCCGGCCAATTTCTGGGTTTGGTGCACTCAGTTAGTAATTAACTTTTAAGAAAGCTCGGCCAATATTTTTAGGTTTCCATCAACGTTTATATGTCTTTGGGGTTTCTACTTCGAAGTCGTGCCCTTGATAAAACTGATGACGAGCGACAAACTTAAGAATTCCATTAAACGCGGATGTGCGGTTCCTTCAGCTTCATCTTCACTGCTGTTTTGTGCAGACTATCTTATATCTAATCATGATGGGGATATTTTTGTTGGCAGGGTGACTCCCTGGAAAACGTTTGTATTTATAACACAGAGGATCGGAAGACAGCTACAAAGGTAAGTAAATAACAATCACATAGAAAGTTCCGGATCTTCGGGTTATCGATACCGATCAAAGAGAATTCTATATCTTCAGTCAAAGAGAGCTTCTGGGAAAAATGTCAGCCCTGCATGTAGGTCTTGACAATACAGGTTATCAATGACTAGCTCGGAAATCAGTACTAAGAGATCGATGACTTCATGATTGAAGTCATGTAAGAAGAAGAATTCTAGAAACTTACTGTAACACGGTCTACATGTAAGTCTTGAAAGATAATGGTCTGGCAATGGTGGATTTTTCTTTTCCCTCTAAACTGTCCTATATTGCACTCTTATCAGTTCACAGTAGCAACAAAGCATGCTTTGAGCCTGAAAATGGGAATGTTTCAATTTTAATTAAACAAGTTTCTCAAAAACAATTTTGTAGTTCAGTGCATTGTCCAAATTTGAAAGCCGTCCGTTTCGAAAAACAAATGGATAACTTTTAAAAGCGGCTTTACAGATTTCGCAATTACATGGAATATTCACAGGTACTTTACACCCTTAAACAGTAAAATGGGGCGAGAACCTGCTGTTCTGTTTAATCTTCCTTGTCAATCTTAACGGGCTTGTTTGCCACCATGCTTTAACATTCATGCTTAACATTTTTGGGGACGTTACAAAGGTGCTTAGAATAAGCTTAAGAAAAAAAAATGTCCAAACTCAAACCCAGACCTCTGCATCCTAAGCAAATAGTTGCGTCAATGCAGAGTGGTGTTGGATTTTGAGTGAAAATAAATGTCAATCGGCTCAGCTAAACCTACCTAGTTCTCAGGCATGCCTCTTAAAGTGGGAAAAACTAAAAACCCCAACTGGTGGTAGGGGGACCAATTGGTGATTTACAAACATGATCTAGGAGTTAAAACAAGGGTCAACGAGAAACAACTCTAGTTTAGTGGTCAGAGAGGTCGTTGAACCCGTGCCACCCATATTTCAAGTCCGGCGCACTAGCCATTCGGCCATGCTACTTCTAATAATTATCTAATATCTTATTTCAGGCAGGACTTGGAACTACCCAGGAGATGTGCTTATCATATGTCATGTACTATCCTAAAGTCAACCTAACAAACTGTCGGTCCACTGACGCCACGGCGTTCTTTTCATGGCGTGGGAGATATATTAAGTAAGTCTTCCACGCTCGACCCTCGTGGTTGCAATTGATAGAGTGGAATCAACTAGTCTTAAAGTCCAATTGACACTGTCTTCCTTTGCCTTAATCTACTACAATTTGATAAATTGCGGAGTATTTCACTGCCGAAGACGGAGGCTTGATTTCCACTGCGCTTTTCATTCTGTCCCTTCCGGAGAGGAAAGCGGACTCATTTCCCTAACAGCGGCTCGCCGGTAATCGAGCCTACCATAGACGCAGTCCAACGGTCTCTTAGAAACGTAAAGGCAAGCCATTTTCCTATTGTCTATATACTTGTTAACCTGGTAATTTCACCATTAAGATAATTACGATCTTTTTCCTTGTACAGAGGAGG
This sequence comes from Orbicella franksi, assembly GCF_964199315.1. Lineage (NCBI taxonomy): Eukaryota > Metazoa > Cnidaria > Anthozoa > Scleractinia > Merulinidae > Orbicella > Orbicella franksi. The sequence goes on from NC_138155.1 coordinate 9,175,331, forward strand.
CGACGATATGTCGAAAGCCAGTTTTTGGACTGACACAGTGAACACAGGGCTGAAAGAAGCATACCGAGGTTCCAAAGAAGTAGTCGTCTTTTGTAATGGTATCGGAAATGCGCAATTGCCGGTAATTACGTTCTTTATCTCTAAATGTCAATATTGCTGCTTTCCGTATGTAGACTGAAGAACAGACTTCGCGATTTGATTTCTTTAGTAAGACTTTCCATACTTTGCCAAATGAACCAAGGTAGTGTTTTTGTGGGATCGCTCTTTCCGAAACCAGAAGAAAAAAAAATAAATAAATAAATCGAGTGAAAATGAACTCTGAAAATGTCACGGTTGCATAACAACACCTTACAGAATAATGAACCATCAACGTTTTCTCCTGACGTTGGCTTTTCTTTCCTTCCTTTGAAATGATTTTTAGTGATTTTTTTGGTTAAAACTTTCCGTGGACCCCTAGTTTCGTTACGTCAGTTGAAAAAATATATATATATATGCGATCTTCTTCTAAACGCATTTTACGGTTTAGTTTTCAAGCCGTGAACAAATTAACTAAATTATGCAGGTGAACAATTCACAGAAAGTAAAGTGTTCTCAACATTCCTTGTCGTCCTTTTGCAGGGTCTTTTTCGTGAGCAAAAACCCAAGCCAGTAATTACCGTGCCCAAGAAAAATGAGTCTACCTGCCAAACCCCTCAAGGGGTTGATGAAGAATCCATGGGCAATAGGATCCCAGTTATTACCGTGCCCAAGAAACCTGAGTCTACCTCCCAAACCCCTCAAGGGGTTGATGAAGTATCCATGGGCAATAGGATCGCCCCAGGCTACCTCATCTTACTGAGCTCACTCTTTTGCCTGGCTGTTGTCATCCGCTGACCAAGTAACATAGGGAGTTTAAATAACCACCACGGCGACGCCGAGGACAGCGTCTATTAAAAATGTATTTAAATTTTAAATACAATTACTTTTAATAATTGGAAAAAATATTTATTTTGTTTCACGATAGTAAAACAGTAATGCTTAGTAACAAAACGATGGTATAGCTGGATATCGTTAGGAACCCAAAACTCTTTAATACGAAATCTGATAGAATATCGAGCAATTTCAGTTTTTAGTGGTTAAAAATCTGGTACCAGGATTACTTAAAGTATTTTACAGTTCTTTTTACATTTTCTTAAAGTTAAAGATATAAATAGTTGTCTGAAATAACACCGAAAACAATCTCCCGTGGGAACGAGAGAAAATGAATTTCAAAGTTCAGAAAAATTGTGCCAACACAGGTAAAATTTCATCATAAGTTTCATTTCACCAGTACTTTCAAGAATTTCATACGATTTTCAACATCTCTTTTCGACGTTTGGTGTCGCTAGAAATGATTTTTTTGAGAGAGGATATTTAAACCAGTCGTACAGAAGTTTGCAATACGATGTAAATAATCTTGGTAAAAAGTTTTGTCCACTTGTTACTGGAACTTCTGGTGGATTTCGTCTTAATTAGTTGACTTCAAAATACACGGTATTTTAAAACGCGTCCACTCCAATGCTGGACTGAATCAAGCATTCAAAGATTTGCATTAGCTGTTTAGAAACCCATGCTACCCGGCTCATTATTCCTTACTTTAGGGTGTTTAGGAATATAATTTTTAGTTACCACCTGATTATGCACACTTTTTTGTGCCTAGGTAGAACTTAGAGCCCTTTTTTTTTTTTGGATTTGTTTCTTCAGGGACTGGTCGGTATTATTACTGTTTTTTAAATTGATTTAGAAATGTATTGTTCCATTCTCACTCGACATCTCAGTCATAAAATAGGATTAAAATGTACTGTGTATGAAAAGCAATACGTTTATTCCCTTATTTCTGGTCATACTGTACATCTTGCTAGCGTTATACCTATAGTAACCTTGTATTAACTACCTATATGTTTCATATAATATTAGTATTTTATATTTTATAGTTGTATTTGTGTTAGTGTCCCCAATTAGTTATCTTTAGCTAAATACTCCGACACTCAAATAAAGTTTATGTATCTATGTATGTATGTATTAAAATTAACTGTTGAATTAATAAAAGAGAGAGGAGAGAGAGAGAAATAAATAAATAAATAAATAAATAAATAAATAGAGATTTTGTTAATTTTAAATCTATTGGCCAAATTCCTGACTCCACACATTTCCATCCTTTTTGGCGAGGCGATCATTGCTGATGCAGGGATCATTTCCTGTCCTGAAATCATATCCGGCCCCAGGATCATGTCCGATCCCGGGATCATGTTCGGTACCGGGATTATGTCCGGTCACGGGATCATGTCTGGTCCCGGGATCATTTTCGGGCCTGTGCATTCTTGGTCTGGTTTGAATAACCTTACCCTTCGAGCAGAGTCAATTCGATCTTTCCTTAGTAAGTCTTATTTTGCGACTTATCTTGGGAAGATTCTTACTCGCTGGGTATGATGACCTTTGGGGATCCTTTGTCTATAGTTGTCAGTACGTAGTCATGATTACCATGGTAATAAATAAACAAACAAACAGACGGAATCTGAATAGCTTTCATAAATCGATGGTTCGATCCGAAGATTGTCAAGACATCTTGCGTAAAAACAGTCTGATTTCCTTTTTTCTCAAAAAAATCTTCGCATAGACTTTTGACGTAATGCGTTTCTGCAGATTTTTGATAACCACATTTGACAGAGCAATTTTAAACCAATCATCAGAAATATTGATAAAGCCTGGCACGGTTTTGTAGAATAGTTCCTTGGGATTGATACAATGCAGTAGTTTTCTTTCCACAGCCGAATTCGATGCCCGAGAAATTCGCTGGAAGCAACGTTGGGTCGTGTTGGGTTTCTACGCCGCTGTTTTCTCCCAAATAGATAAATTGCAGCGAAACATTTAATCAGATAGGTTATATTAGAACCTTTGCATTCAGGTATATAGTTTTTGGTCAGCTTTAAAGTGCCCCTAACCCCAAATTTCTTTTTCTCCGCTAATAAAAAATTCCTTTTTCGTCTGATAACCACTGCGAAAAAACTATAGTTGCAGCTATTTTCATTAATTTTGCGTGAATTTTTAAAGTCTGCAGAATTGCCCTTTTCCATGTTCACGGCCGACGAATAGTGGAGAATGGAACGAGTTGGCTCCTGACGTCATTTCGGGAATAACAATATTTTGTTTCCGAGAAGAATGTATGCGAAGACGCGATAGTGTGTGTCAAAGTCGTTCAGAATGCAAGGAATATGTGTTTTTGGAGGTTGTAGCAATACAGGATGCGTAGGATAGAGTATTCCTTCTCTTTCAATACTTCTGTCTCGATGAAATTCGACCAGAAACGAGAAAAAGACCAACGAAGTGGGAAGTGGGAAGCGAGGAGCCATCTAGGATTTCTTCGATCTCGGGTTCGCCGCTGCTGTAAAACCTAGAGAATTTCATGGCCTGTATATTCTTGTCTATCTCTAGAGGAAAGCTTGGCATTGTCAGGGTACTGCATAAGACACACATTTGGGATAAGCTGGAAGCCATCTGACTATTCCGAGCGCAAACGTTCCTCTGAGAGGGAAGGAAATTGTACGGTAAATTGAACGCATCTCGATTTTTGTACTCGAAATAACGACTTTTCTAAACGAATAGTACACGAAACCTATGTCCTACAACAAGGCGATAAAGATTGACGAGGCTTCGAGTTGGTGAACTAGCTATGTATTTGTAGATTTTAATAAAAACACACGTAGGCCAGAGGTCGTGATCCGGACGTGTTTCTTAATAAAGGCCGTTCCGAATAGAGAGTTGTTTTGTTCTTTGAGCTTCGTATTTGAGGAACGAAATATATCTGAATTACAAACGTAGAATGGCTCAAGCATTCACAAATATATGAGGAAAGTGAAACAAACGATTAAGATTCGACTTTATAGCTGCCGACGGAGATTGTGCTGAGAGAAGAATGCGCTTTTCAGTCAACCGAAACGCAAACTAATAAGTCAAGAACTCCCAGGTTATTAGCGTTCATAAATGAACATTTCACTCAAAATAACAGTGAAGTAGAAATGTATTCATTTAAGTGATACTATATTGAACCTCTTTTCAAGACCTTGTCGAAGGATTTTCCATTATTTACTAGTACGCAGAAATATGCAAATTTCTGTAGTGGCCGGCTGAATAGGTATGTGCGGCCCCAAGTGGTATGATTTTGAGTCTAAAAAAGGGTATAGTTGCTGTACATTTTGGCCTAAAATAGCGTATGTTATCACTATGGCCTGGCATCGGGTATTTTGTTTACAGGGGAGTATTTTTCCGCATCATATATTGGCACATTTGTAGCCCTTCTCAAAGTTTACGTAAATGGGAGCCATTTCTGGTTTGCTGATTTCATATAATAGAGTCGTGTACTAATTTGAAAGGTTTGAAATGGGGTATCGACTTTTAGCTCAAGCCTAAAATAAGGTATGGAAAATCACTGATTTTGGTCTTAAGTAGGGTACGTATACAGATTCCAAGGTCCTTGCCGCACAGCCCAACCAAAAGCATTGGGGAACCCCCACCCCTTGTAGTTATGTAGCTGAACCGTGCGTCATACTATAATTATCATGATAATTAAAATTTAATATCACGATATAATAATTTCCTCCTTGTGCAGTGTCATCATAGATTTCGCTCATAACAGGCAAGCTATAATTTATTTCGCTACAATTTGTTGACAGAGCACTATGATTGTTCCTCTGTGCCTCTTCCTACTGCATTCCGCTGCGCTGCAAGCCTCAGCTGACCTCGCTATAGAGCATTCCTTTTTCGCTGCTCTGGATGAAGATCAAAATGTGAAGCTGTATTGGAATGTCAGCACTGAAAACAAAGAAATTAACTTCACTGTGGAAGCCGAAACGACTGGATGGACCGGGTTTGGTATATTCAGCGGGCAAGGCAAGATGAGAGAAGCTGATATTGTGATCGGCTGGGTGAAAGATGGAAAAGCTTACTTCAAGGTGAGTAAATGATTCTCACGAGCAACAAGGTCAAGCCGCTTCATTTGAAAAGCTTCAAGCTGTTGGACAAAGGTATTAAAGTCGAGGAAAAGGCTGTTGTTATTCATCGTGGTAGATGCAATAATAAAGTGTATTATCGTTTGTCTCACGATGTAGTCACTTGAGATGTAGATCGCGATGTTTCGACTGCTTACTGCTAGTCTTCTTCAGGCGATAAGGTTGACTGATTGCACGGTATCATTTATATCACAAAGGTCGGCTATGATTGGTGCATTTCGATCCTCCTATTGTTCCATTGTTCCGGCGAGTAGCTGTTCCCTCAGTGGTCCGCTGTTGTACCGTTCTCCTGTTGTTGTGTTTCTTGATCGTGGGTATCCATGCTTCAGGAATTTCAATTCCACTATCCCTGTTGATGTTGTTAGGGTGAAGTCTTATGTGAATAGCTTCCTTGCCCCTACGCGTGTACCAGTGAGGATCTCGATCAATAAACTTGACCTCATTCCAGATGGGATAGTGGCCGGTCTCGTGGGTGTGTTCAGAAACGGCGGAGGTCTGGGTTCGGGCGAGTCGTATATCCCTGTCGTGTTCTTTGATCTTCTCCTGCATAGATCTCCCTGTTTCCCCGATGTAGACTTTGCCGCACTCACAGGGAATCCTGTAGACAACACCATCTTGTTTAGCCGGGTTGACGGTGTCCTTTGGTCGCACTAAGTGTGACCGAAGTGTCGTGTCGGACTTAAAGACGGCGCGAATGCCTTGTTGTTCTAGGCAGCGGCGGAGAGACTCCGAAAGTCCTTGGACATAAGGTAAAACGGCGGTGGATTTAAATTCCGCGGCAGGCTCTCTTCTTGGGGTTGTTTGTGCCTTTGTGATCTTCTGTACAAAAGAGGAGGGATATCCGTTAGAAACAAGTACAGATGACAAATGTTTCTTCTCCCCAGCGATTACTGATGGTTTGGTGACGAGACGTTTAGCCCGGTCGTACAGACACTTCACAATACCGCGCTTCACTGACTGAGGGTGGTGTGAATCATACGCTAGGTACTGATCAGTATGTGTTGGTTTCCTGTAGACACTGGTGGTAAGGCGGCCATCAGGTTCTCTGTAAACTGACGTGTCGAGAAAGGCGATCTTGTTGTTGTTCTCGATCTCCGTGTTGAAACGGATTGATGGTTGTTGACTGTTCAGGTGTTGCAGGAAGACGTCAACTCTATCCCGATCCAGGATGGTGAAAGTATCATCTACGTAGCGTTTCCTGAAGCATGGATACCCACGATCAAGAAACACAACAACAGGAGAACGGTACAACAGCGGACCACTGAGGGAACAGCTACTCGCCGGAACAATGGAACAATAGGAGGATCGAAATGCACCAATCACAGCCGACCTTTGTGATATAAATGATACCGTGCAATCAGTCGACCTTATCGCCTGAAGAAGACTAGCAGTAAGCAGTCGAAACGTCGCGATCTACATCTCAAGTGACTACATCGTGAGACAAACGATAATACACTTTATTAAGGTATTAAAGGTTGTTAAGGTTGTTATCAGCCTATAGAATGTCTGTTAGAACACATTAAAAGCATAGGATAAGTCCGCCTTGCTCCAAATTTGTTTTGTAATGATTAATTGACGCATTCTGCATTGTCAGATTTTCGGCATCACGCAGTGTCAAAACTTTCGGAGGTACTGCGCCAAGGTTTTTGTTGGGAGGGTATGGCCCGAACCTTGAAATCTGTATCCTATTTCGGACTAAAATCTGTGATTTTCCACACCCTTTTTCAGATCTGAACGAAAATCGAGCACCCATTTCGGTTTCGGGTGTCTAAAATTAGTATACGGCTCTAATTTGCGGCCACATGCACAGCTAACCATACTCTTTAGGGTCGCACATACCTATACAGCTCATTAAAGGGACTACCCCAGGGAAAACTAGCAAATATTTCCTTTTTGTTGACTTAATTTGCTAACCATCGCGAGGTGCTGAGTAGATATCTGCACGTCTACTGTCATACCGCCGACCGGTTAGCTCAGTTGGTAGAGCGTCGGACTACCGTGCGGGAGGTCTCGGGTTCGAGCCCCAGACCGGATCAACACTCAGGGTCTTAAAATAACTGAGGAGAATATGCTGCCTTTGCAATGACATCTGCAAATGGTTAGATATTCTAGTCTTCTCGGATAAGGACGATAAACCGTAGGCCCCGTCTCCTGCATCTTCACTGTTATGGTCAGCAGGGGACGTTAAAGAACCCACACACTAATCGTAAAGAGCAGGGCTCGAAGTTCCCGGTGTTGTGGTCTGGTCTTTGCCCATTGTGCTGTTGAAATGCTCGGAGACATCAGCTGTTAAAGCTACTCTACAATCAGAGGGTAAATAAAGTATACTACTACTACTACTACTACTACTACTACTACTACTACTACTACTACTACTACTACTACTACTACGTAAAGTGCCTCTTTGCGGACTATCTGACGATAACGTTTGTCGCCCACAAGCATTGTCACCCCCTAAGGATACTTTCTTCATGCCGCCGAGCCTGGCACCAAACGAAAGCTCGACCGCTCGATCGATTGGAAACATTACCCGTTCAATTCAATATGCTAATTTTGCGTAAAACGCTTTTCTCACTCCAATGTTGCATAGTCTCCGGCATTAAACTTGGACCGGCTTCGAACAACATCTTACAGCTGACATTATCATGAGAAACTATTACGTAATCAGTCAACTGTAGAATGCAGACTGAGGGTAAGATGCTGAAGATGCAGACCGAAATGTAGACTGAAAACCGGAGTAAAATGCAGACTGAGGGTAAAATTCAAACTGCAGACCGGAGTAAAGTGCAGACTGAGACTAAAATGTAGACTGCAGACTATAGACTTTTCAATTAGGTATCGTGTTATTATTACGTGCTAACCGTAAGTATAGGGTATTCAGGGTAATTGCAGTAAAAATATGCATTTCAGTTAGAGCGAACAGCGCTCCGGTTAGCCTGTTTACCCCGTTTAGCCTGTTTACCGGTTAGATCTCAAGGATGAAAATGGTGACACGTATATGGATAAAAATGTGCAGTTTGTAGTCTTCATTTCACTCTCAGTCTGCATTTTGCAGTGAGCAGTCCACAGTTTGCGTTTTACACTAAATTACGTAATCGACATCAGAACAAGAACACTTGAAAAGCAAAGTATGCCAGGCCAAGGGCCATAACAATATTGCAAGCTTAAGGGAGTTTTATGAAGCTCTATTCATATTTACTCACTCGTCATGATAAATCAAGCGGTAAGAAGACCCATTGTTTTACCAGGTAAGCTTATGTCTATAATTATCTCTCCACAATAAGTCCAATGGCGTGCTATATGCTTAAAATGTCCACAGTAATGGTTGACCTTAAAAAATTGAACAACTGAATGCAAATTTCCATTGATAACCTCTCTGAGAGTGCATGTTGCCTAAAACATTATTTCCTTGCAAAAATTTGGCAAATTTAGGTTTTCGTATTTTCATGAGTATGTAAGGGATCCTTATGAAACTTGAGTTGCGCAGATGTAATTTGATCTACGAACTAAGTTAACCATTTGGTTTACGTGGAAAATACGCAAAGTTCTAGGTCCAGTATCGGCTATAATCGTCATAACACCAGCGTAGTCATGCATAAAATGTTTTTGTTAATTAAATTAACTAAGAAGCCCACTAAATGTGTGAAATAACGAGAATTGATCGACATCATGATCCCCTAACCGAACTCGATCAATATAACTACAGCGACGGATGTAAGAGGCCGATATTCGCTTGAAAAACGACCAATACATGTATACATTTTTTTTTCTTTTTAATACTTACTAAGGAGGAGTGGGCTAGCTCCTAGGTAGCACTTGCTGATATATCTAGATGGGCTGCTTTAGTGACCCAAGTCTTCCCCGAGGGTACTTCATTGTCCGTAACTGTGAGACCTTGTCAGTGCAATAAGGCTGGATGGACATATCAAAATTATTTCACGGATATTACACATAACATGCGTTCCATTCCCTCTCTCCCTTACCATTTCGCCCGCTAAAAGACAAAGACCATTAATCTCGATTATTCATCGCTGTCGGTAGGGTATTCGAAGGAATGATTTACCATTTTTTAGCCCCGGGGGAGGTACTCTGATATACTGGCTATATATGTATGTGCCGAGGTTTTTGAGGTTCCCGATTAACTTCGTGTAGAGTGTACTTCCGTCCCCTCCCCCGCCCCCGCCCCCCGCCCCCCTCTCCCTCTCCGGGCTTTTAGCCAACTGTCAATCAGGCTTTAGATCACTTAACCGCAGACGTTATCAATATAGATAATAGTTGAAGAAGTGTATTATTGGATGTATCATTCTATCTGTGTTATTTGTGTCGTTTGATTAAGCCAGTAGTAACTGCTAAAGAGTAATTCCACATGTGACTTTCGGGTTTCCATTTTGAAGACGTTTGAAAGGCCTCCATTTTGACTGATGATGTTTATCCCAGACCGCTGCGTTACAACTTATTTTACATGAGGGTGAGGGTCGGGATTTCAGAGCTTTAAACAGAGTTACCTTTCTTTGTTTGAATTTTAAGCCACAAAGACCTTGATAGTGTGTAGTATTTTATCGCTTTACCTAAGAAAGGAGGCCCTGAATTAGAACTAACATCGAGGTATTGGAAAAATTCTAACGCTTTTTCTTTCGGAAACAATCCCCACTCTACCCCTACCCTGCGTGCAAAGACTTTTGCTGAACAATATGCAAATAAGAGATGCGGAGCGATCGAAGATGGCGGCGTATTTGTTATTGCTAATCACTAGGGATTTCTGCCTGAAAGCAGGTTGAATGATTGTACCGAACAACAAAACGGAAAACGTTGGAATATTTACATAGGAACTTGGCAATACTGAGTGATTTGGGGGATTCAAATTCACCTAACGAATGCTTACAGGTTATGGAAAGCTAATAGAATACAGTGTGGGGCCCAGTTCTCGGCCACTTTTTGTTCAGCGTTTATTTTTCGCGCCACAAGTGAATCTGAATAAAAAGCAATTGTTTCCAAAGGTAGCTTGATTCTTTGTCTTCCGTTCTGCCAAGTTTTGTTTCGTCCTGCCGAGTTTTTCTTTGAGCACGTCGAGATGACGCGAAGGCAGGTGAATTTGGTTTCCCCGAAAACGTGTTTGTTTACGGCTACTCGAATTACATGGTTTAATTCAAGTTTATATTTTGTCCGTCTAGAAAGTCCAAATGAGCCAATTCTTGGCATAAAGAACGTAGAGTGATAAAGCTATCTGTTAAATATAAACTTTTCCTGGCGTGTTTAATTCTTTGACCTAAATTCACTCCTCAATATGTCCTTAGTACTTTTGCGTATTTGCCTATTCTCGGCCACCCTGCTCGCCTTCAACACTAAAAGCGCTCATAGTTTTGTGTGGAGTATTCGTGCCAAGTCAGTTGTAAAAATAAAGCTGTAATGGGGTGGCATGCTGAAAACTTTGAGCTCTGACTTAACCCCGTTTTAAATACCCAACTCTTTTTAGCCTCGCTTGACTGCACTTAAGAGAAAAACTAGGTGTGCAAAAAAACTTCCTTTTCTAACAGTACTCTTTAAGGATAATTTGTGATCGAAATATCAAAACACAAGCCTTATAAGTGATTTAACAACAAAAAATGGTAATAACGCGTTCTTTATTCTGAGGAATCGCATGTACTCTTTTGTGGCCGAGAACTGGGCCCGCTGGCCGATAACTGGGCCCACGAACGAAGCCTCCATTTTCGTTATTATTCGGGAGAAAACAGCGTTGAGCAGTCGATAGCTCTACATGTGTAAACTGAATGCTGAAGCTAGTTATCAGTGAAATTTTAAGTCCTTACGGCTATTCCAAGGTAAGAAATACAAGTTTACGTTTTTTGTGGCCAAGAACTGGGCCCCATACGGTACCGTTAAAATGGCAGGATGGGAATGTTGTTTGATAGTCGAGACATTATAACCCAGCTAAGGTAAACATATTTATATTGTTTTATGCTTAAGTCGTGCTGATATTCCTGTGATATTTCGAATTGAAGTGATTTAATGACCAAAACAACGGTAGCACTTTTGGTCACGCATTCTACTGCTGGCGTTATTTTAATTTTTTGTGTGTGTGATTTGAATAATTTTTTGACGAGTGCCTAATCATTTGCCCAAACTAAACTTTACATATATTGAAAGACCTATCCTAGTATAGTTAGAATCTAAAATCTTGTGGAATTCCGAGACATGGCACATGGTCAAAATGACAATTATTTTCACCGACTGACTAACTCAATTTTGGAGAACACTCTGGTTTTGTTTACCGTCAAATAATTAGATTAATCCAATATTCTTGAAACTGTCCTGTTTTAGACAAGGAATAGTTCTGCAATAAGCTGTTTGTATCACAACTTTTCTGCGCTCAATGGTTGTGAAATGCGAATCGAATGAAAATGGTCGATTTTCAGCCGATTTTCAGCCTAGTTGGGACTCTGAAGGTTAAATCGAAAATGTCGTTTTTCTCGGAAAGACAAAGCTATTTCAAGGGAAAAAACTACAGCCTGTTTGCACTCTTGCTAGGGGTTAGCTATATGCAAAAGACGAGTAAATTTGAATTTTCTAGCCTTGCCGAAGAAATTTGATTTTGTTTGATTTTTTGTGGAAATTTGGTCTTAAATGTTATTCAGTGAATTATCAGTAAGGTAGAAAGAGGTTTTTTTTTTTTCGAGTGGGACGCAAACTGTATATAGACTTCTAGCACTGAGAAGCTTCAATACTGCAAAGGTAAAGGATAATTTTTCAGAGTTACACCACAGGAAGTAATTTCTTTTGTGTGTTTATTTGCACAGCAAGCCACTCGTGACCTCGCGTAAGCACATTTCACACTCACGAAGGTTATGAAACGGAAACGGTAAATACGACACTAGAGAAAGCTAAAGTTAATTATATGACTCATGTCATATTGAGTTAAATAAGGAAACCGGTCGACGCGACGCAACTTCCCGGACTTGAGTCTAGTTCCTTGTGCGCTTCAACAACTTCCCATATAAGTGCCAGGTAACTCAACGGCTAGATTCAAGTTATTGACAACCAGCAACTGAGGGCAAGATGACTGTTCCTCTATATCTGTTCTTTCTACATTTAGTTGCGCTGCAAGCCTCAGCTGACCTCGCTATAGAGCATTCCTTTTTTGCTGCTCTGGATGAAGAGCAAAATGTGAATCTCTACTGGAATGTTAGCACTGAAGAAAAAGAGATATATTTCACGATAGAAGCTAAAACGACTGGATGGATTGGGTTTGGAATCTCCAGTGGACAAGGCAAGATGGAAGGAGCTGATATTGTAATAGGCTGGGTGAAAGATGGCAAAACTTACTTTAAGGTGAGTAAATGTATGCTGGTATGAGGAAAAACAAAAACGGAAAATTGGCCATTACAAAATACTACTGCGACTTCTTTGAAAACTTTCCAACGGTTCGCCCAAACTTCTATGCATGGTTCAACGCCGGTTAACAATATTTTCACGTACTGATTGATACAATAACAAACACGAAGCTTGCCTTACTCCTTAATATAACGCGAATATTTAATTTCAGGCGTCAGTATTCACTTGCGTGGCGTGTCTAACAAGGAGGGTTGTTGAATGCTCCCGAACTGAGTTTGATGATCTAAGAGCTAAGGTGGCGAACGAGCCGAGACTCAGAAAGTCATTTGGCGAGAGACGTAACGTTCTAGGCCTTATCAATAGACTACTCTCTTGGCTTTATAGCCGGGAGCTGTAAATGTTGTCGGATCGACTCGACCCGTCACGGTTCAGACTCACAGGAAGTCGTTTCAGGAGAAACGTAGAAAATTCCAGCATAGCATTAATTGAAGAAGCGGAGCAGGGTAGAAATGTGTCAGTATGGACTCGATTCAACCAGGATCATCACGACCCTCTGATGAAAAGTCGGCTCGACTCAAATCATTTCGCGCAAGAACTTAAGCGTAACGTTGAAGATCAAGCAGAGGAGGGATGTTGTAATGCAAATGACACGTAAATTATTCAAGGCTGCGCGAAATTAAAGAGAAGAACAAAAAATTAGAAAATCAATGGGAAAGGCGTGACCACCGTTTTATTTGTTTGACACTTACATGAAAGAGTACAGCGAATGTTGTGTACATACGTCACGTGCGCAGCATGCGTCAAATTTTCGCATTAGGTCGCATTATGGGAAATTTGCGGCGAGCGCAAAAATAATATAGTGGGAGGGGGTTAAGTGCTTCTTCCTCCCCCCAGGCCAGATTTTGATCAGTGTCACTAACAGTAGTAGTCCCGGGTGAATCATTAACTTTATGTGTAATCGTGGCTGTGTTGTAGGATAGACATGCGGATGGTCGAGTGATGCCAGAGGTCGATTCACAGCAGGACTATGAGTTGATTTCACTGAAGGAGGAGGACGGAAAAACCATTATGAAGATAAAAAGAAAGTTTGACACTTGTGATTCAGAGGACAACAAAATTGAGGTAAGTTGGTTGAGTTTTAATTTCTTTTTTTTCCATTTCTCTAATTCTTGGCCAAGAAAATCAGGTCTTGCACCTGGAAGCTTTGATGTTATTATCGTGTGTAAATTAAAGTCTTATGTACACTGTATGCTGCAACGCAAGGAAATTCCAGTGGCAAGTTTCAAAGCATACTCTCGAATATTTTACATGACTATTTGAAACCTTGCCACAAGAAAGGCAATGGCCATTACAATGAGTGCAGAACACGATGGGAAGGTCGGGTGTGAGTCAACAGCGACTTTGCTGTATTCTGTTTGACTGCATTTTCTACGGCTTCGAATGTTACGTGATAAGTAAAACTACTTATCCCCACAAGTGAGTGGAAAGGGGATGCTGGAGCAGTGTTCCTGGCTTATTCGTACATTTATCTCGCTATACGTCTAGTTAAAGAGTGAAATATAAACGGGAAACGTTGACTGCTTGCATCCATAGATCGCTTGAAATCTGCCTCAGGCTTCCCCATCATTCGACGTCTTTCTTCTGGGATAGAGGAATGGACACTAGACAATATTGATTTTAAAACTTACATTGTTCAGCGTGCCATAACCAAACAAATGCCTTGGGCATATGCGTCGTGTACTACTAACCGAGAACTCAAATGTTTTTGAGTTAAGAGAACAAAAAAATCATTGTTTGAAACGTAACTGGCCTTTAACTCGCTTTCGGGGTTACACCACTTTTGAATAACTTTAACTCGCTTTTGTAACAGGTGTTTCACCACATGAGTCAGATAAATCATCTGGTTTAGTACTATTGTTTTAAATATGTTTTTTCCAGGCTGGAACGACCAAAGTTATTTATGCCTATCACCCAGATGATCCTACTTCAGAGGATGAAATTCCAATGCACAGCCCTCAAAACAGGGGAGCTAGAAGCCTGATGCTGCTCAACAGTCTTGAAAAAGTGCCAACTTTACCATCGGACACTGAAACTTTCCTATTGAGACACAACAGGGTAAGTCTTTGATCCTGTACAATTTGAGATCAGTTTTTGTTTTTGTTTTTTTTCTCTAATACAATTGTTCTAAGAAAAGAGCTTAAGGGACAAAGTTACCCTGTTCCTTTAACCCTCGGACGTAAATGGGTTGGGAGTGGTTACCAAGCGAGCGTCGGATCAAGGTTATAGAAAAGGGACGGAGAAAGGGGATGGTATATGAAAGGGCTACCTTTTCTGCCAGAAACGCAGTAGCGGGTCTAGGGGAGCTTCCTCTTCCCCACCCCCGGCTTATTTTGGTTACAAAAAGAAAAAATCACAGAACGAAGAAAAACCAGTAGGCCAAGCAAAACAAAACCGCCCTAAGTTTTTCAAGTCCGTCGTTTGTAATCCGTGTTAATCGTCTCTATCCTTAACCATCCCTGTCCCTTTATAGTTTATTATTGTCTTTGGTGTTTTTCTGTCTCAGCTAACTGCTATTATTATGTCCCCTTCAATTTGAAAGTAATTTTGTACATAGCCACAATAACTCCTTGACTGAGTTTCTAAGGTGGCTGTAAACAGCTTCTAGCACTTTCCAAGACGTAGATTTTGATGGGTCATTCTTATCACTCTTAATCTGTTGATGCCACAATCATGGTACGGAAAACTGCCTTTACATAGCTAAAGACGTTACTATCATTTTTGTGACACCAAATGTTACCATACAAACAGTATGGCCTGCTAAAAACACCCTTTAATTTTAATTTCAAATCCTGCACGGTGAAACCTTTTTTTCATAAGTGAATTTTGAAAATCAGGATAAGACGCAGCTATTGCAAAATTTAAAAGAAATCTGTAGGTGGGGTTCAGAGCCACCTTAAATTTTCCAAAATTGAATGTGGCTTCTGTTATGTCACGAAAATGATAACAACGTATTTACCATTGATTGGACAGCTTTTTGATACCATGATTGTAGCATCAACTAATAAAGAGTAATAAAAATGACCCTTCAGAAAGTGCTGGAAATTGTCTTAATTAAGTTAATTACCATTCCTAACCAGAAAAAATAAGACATAACTATTTGCACCCCTTTCACAATCATACGGGCGGCCCTGAGGAGAACTAAGAGAGTTAGTGTAAAGAACTGGCTGCTCTATTATATAAATATATGCTTGTTATTTTCGTGACTAAATTTTTCAGACCGTCGTGTCAGCCAGCCGCACCACCTACAAGTGCCGAGTATTCGAGATGCCTAAATTCAATGAAGTACGCCACATCGTAAAGGTGTGTTTAATATAATACCAGGTGTAAGAAAATGCTTAGGTTAGCAACAAGCAAGTATTCGACAACAACGAACAAAGTTCAACCTAGAATATTGTTTTCTGCTCTGGAGTAACGATACTATAATTTCCTTAAAAGTGGAACCGAACTTCATCAGCCGCAATTTTAACATGTAAATGTAAATGTTTATTAGAAACTGGAGTACAGGTAGAGAAACATGTTTCGAGGAATTCCTCGGCTTTTCATGAACATTGCTAGCTCACGTGAGATTCAATGAATTCCAGAAAAACAAAAGTTCTTGCGACGGAAAGAAACACGTTCAAACGTCGCACAAACGAGGCAATTAAGATCCCGGGTTACAAGAGTCTTCTTTGAACAGAGAGAACGGCTTCCAATTAATCAAAAATCTATGACATCATTCTACCCCCGGTAGAGACCCTAATGAACGTGATATAACTCTTCTTAGCATTCACACCTTTTTGGATGATGAAATTCGGTTGATAAGAACTAAATATTCTACTTTTAAACCAGTTTTTTTTAGCTCTGAACAAAGAAAATTAGTTTATATTTTAATAAGGACCAAAGTTATTAGTGACCTTATATAGAAGATTTTTGTCGCGCTAAGCAATCTATACTTGTTAAACAACACTTTTAAGTAAATGGTATACCATGCTGGTGGGCAACGTCTATCCAGCTGTATTCTAATTGGCTGTGTTTTCTATATAACGTGTTATCAATGATTTTATAAAGTTCATGGTAGGTATTTTATTTTAGTTACATGCTCATGACAATGAGTGACACACTCGATAAAAATTGTTATAAACGAGCTTAAAATCAAAATGTGGCAAGAACAAGAAGTGGCACACGAGCCATTAGACTTACGTCCTTACCACATTTTGACATCCTCTGTAATCTAGAACCGAATATACCGCATCAGCATTGAATATACTTGTTTTATATAATATTGAAACCAAAAAATTAAAAGTAAGAACCAAATAAAATGCCAGAATAATTCGACTTAATAATATTTCTGCCTCCGTTTCCAAATCAGGTCGAGCCTGTTATCCAGGCAGGCCACGAGGGAATGGTTCATCACATGTTGTTGTACGAGTGTCGAGATGATTTCAAAAGAGAGTACTTGAACTACTCTGGTGAATGTTACGGTCCTAACATGCCTCCGGCGATCACTCAGTGTGCTGGATCTGCAGCCATTGCGGCTTGGGCCATTGGTGGAAAAGTAAGCAGTCTAGAATACTATGGATATTTAAATGCACGAGCGATGCACTGCAAAATAGGAGGGACCATACTTTCCCCCTGGTGTTACAAAGTCTAGTATACGAGCGGTACACTGCACGAATGGTACAATGTAAAATAGAAGGGTCTTTGCTTTCCCCCTGGTGTTACAAAGTCTAGCAGACGAGTGGTATACTGCACGAATAGTACTCTGTAAAATAGGAGGGTTCCTACACTTTCCCCCTGTGGTTACAAAGTCTAGTATCCGAGCCGTACACTGCACGACTTGTACACTGTAAAATAGGAGGGTCTATACTTTTCCCCTGGTGTTACGAAGGCTAGTATACAAGCGGTACACTGCACGAGTGGTACGCTGTAAAATTATCGGAGGATCCATACTTCGCCCTTGTGTTACAAACGGGGATTTAGCATCCCGCCTGAATATTAAATCCGCCCACTCGGTAGAGTGGGGGACGTCAGTCAGTGTAAATTGCACAATTCAAGGAGAATGACTGCACTGAGAAGTGCCTGGCGGTACATCCAAACCGCTGGCCTTGAGATTATTCGTTGGTTCTCTTTCTTAAAGTAAAAACAAGCTTTTGATCTTGTTTTCAAGGAGTTTTATTACCCTGAGGATGCTGGTTTTCCAATCGGAAAAGCTGATAGCCCAAAGGTGCTTATACTGGAGATGCATTACGATAATCCTGAAAACAAACCAGGTAATCTATTTTAAAAAATTGTATTGAATTCTTTAATAGCGTTCTGATGAAAATGAGATGTGTATCAATGTTGATTTTATGAAAACGGAGAGAGCCTTTTAAGATCTCTTTCAAATAGCCTTGCAGCGATCAAATCTACTTGACAAAGCATAACACACAGTGCTGTTGTTGTTTAGGGATAACAGACAGTTCAGGCCTGAGGTTCTACCACACCAAACAATTAAGGAAGTATGATGCTGGGGTGATGACGGTAGGAGCAATGGTTGTAGATTTCATGATAATTCCACCAAGACAGAAAAGTTGGGAAACCACGGGTGTCTGCTCAAAGGAATGTACACAAGAGGTAAAAATATCAAAAATAAATTATAATATTTGAGAGGAAGCCACATCAGCTTTAGCTGGTTTTCAGGCGGGTACTCTATCCTTGTGGAATTGAAATTTGGACATGTTAGTTTTTGTGGAGGGAAGCAAACCGGAGAACCGGATGAAAAAACTCAGAGCAAAGCAAGAACCAACAACAAACGCAACCCACATATTGCACTGGGCGGGAATCGAATCCGGGCCACATTGATGGGAGGCGAACACTCTCACCACTGTGCTATCCCTGCCCCTCTACCTGTTAAAAATGTGATCAATATTGGTAGTATTAGGTCTGGAGGTGTGTAACCTTTACGTTACAGACTGCGAAGCGCGAGTCTGACTACAGACATAATATAAATGCAAAAATTTCAGCAAGCTGATTGGCAGAGAGCACGTCAATTAATCCCAAATAGTGCAGAAAGTTGACATTGATAGCACAAAGTTAAAGTGAGTGCAGAGAGTTAAAATTAAATTGCATTTATGTTATTAACAAGTAATCAAGCGATTTTTCTCCTGGAATTTGGATTAATTAAGTACTCGTAAATTTTTTCAAAGACTGCAAATTAAACTTGTTCTACTGGCTTGCTTTTTTGTTTTGTTTTGTTTTTTTGTTTCGGTCTTTGAAAATTTTACTTGTGCTTATTTATTCCAAGTTACACTCGAAATCATTTGATTACCTGTACAAATAGACCTCTTCCAGTTATGACGCCAACAGTAAATACAAGGGCTATAAAACGCCATAACCAACTGGTTTCAGCTACAATTTTAATAGGGTAAGGAAAAGTAAATTACAAGCGTCCCCCTTCCTTGGCCTGAATAGTTTTTTGTTGTTGTTGTTTGTTTTTTTGTTACTTTATGGCAAGAAATATCACTCAAAACAATGCTTTCTTAGACCTGCTTATCTTCTTCTGTTAGCTTCAAAATATTTGGATTGATATTATGTGTTCACTGTACCTTTCAATAACACGGAAAACCAGAAGTTTAAAACCTAGCTGTAAATTTCGATTCCCTTAATCATAGTTTGTTTCCCTTTCTCTTTTCTCTGAACTGAAGGGATTTAAAGACTCCACGCTTCCTACAGGAGGAATAAATATCTTTGCTACCTTGTTGCACACTCATCTAGCAGGTAGATGTCATATTTCAATAGAAAAGTGCTTTTGATAACTGTTAGTACTGTATGGCACTATTTTACCGAACGTATAGTTTAGCTAATAATTAATAACAATCGAATTGTATAAAGATTGAGCTCGGGGCATGTTAAAATACAAGCAATTGTGTCCATAAGGATTTTCTTTTCAAACAGGATCCAAAAGTTGTTTTAATTACACTTAAAACGAAAATAATTTTTTTCGGGCTAACCTTTGTTGTGCTTTGCAACCTTCTCAAATTCCATATCCTAGAGGGTCTTGGTACCTATCTACCCACCTACCTACCTACCTACCTACCTACCTACCTGCTGGTCTGGCTGCCTGTCTACCTACCTACTAAGGCTCGCGCGCCTACTTAACTACCTGCCGGCCTACCTACCTACAGTGTACCTACTTACCTAACGATCTACTTACCTACCTGCCACACTGTACCTACCTAGCTGCCTACCCTGACTGTCTTTGTACTGATTCTACCTTCTTAACCTTCTAACCACACTTTTTTTTTTTCCCAAGGCCGCAGAACCTGGCTTCGTCACCTGAGAAATGGTAGAGAGCTGCCTGATATAGTCAGAGATGAGCATTACGATTTTAATTTTCAGGTGAGTATTTAACCATTTTCTGTTTTCAGGTTCTGATTGTTTTGTTGTTGTTGTTTTAACCCTCGGACGCACAAGCTAACTCATACCTCCACCATGGTACAAGAAGGGAGGAGTGGGTGGAACCTCCCTCCCCTCTTAGGTTTTGTTCTGTTAAGGCAGAGCGAAATAAATTTACATTAATTAGATAGCCCTGCGCTTGCCCTACAATACGGTACTATTTCTGTTGCTTATGACGTCAAATGACGTCATTGAACCCTCCATCTTGGATTTTTCTATTTTCTTAAAAGTCAAGAAATAACGGAAATTAGCACAAAATCAAGCTTCAATGCTTATAAAATGTACTAATTCACGAGTTTCCTCAATTTGACTAAGAAAACTGGAAAAACCTACAGAAATATCTCAAAAAAGTGATTTTTGGCCAGACCTACATAAAATTTGATGGTTGCCATGGTAACGTCAAATATGATGGACACGCACATGACATATCAAAGTTTTCGCAGAGAATGAAGGAACATCTACTGAAAGTTTCAGCCCGTTAGAGTAAATCGTCTTTTCAAAATTTTGAAAAAACCTTCTGGGTATGTGGGTGGCATCTACCCGCCTTTGACGTCCGAGGGTTAAGAAAGACAACAGCGAATCTTTTTTTGTAACTGATGTATAACAAAGCCATTTAAGAGAGTAAATTCTCAAGAGAGAAATTAAAGTGAATTCCATCTCAAGTTATTTTTAGATGTGATCTTCGGTTCTCTCTTAGATAATAGTACAACGCGCGTTGCGTGGAATATGAAGATGCGCGTAAAGCCAACTGGCTTTTCTAGATGAGTAAAGACTGTTTACAGCCTCTGTATTTACGCACGCGAAAGAAAAAGCGAGCGCGAAGCGCGCAGGGGTGGGGGGTGGGGGGGGGGGGGGTGGGGTTTGCGAGCGATGAGTAAAATGTGAGTCACATGCAGGATTGGCCCTTTCGAGACCCTTCGGGGATTTCTGAGGCTAAGAGTGATCTAAAAATGTTTTGACATAGGAAACCTTAGAAACAACTCCCTTTCTCTTCATCTTATCATTATCCTTTATAAATTCTCTACTATCGATTTCTATATCTGGATTTAATCGCACTTGTACAAGTAATGTATTGGGAAATGTTCCTTTATTTTCGATTCTTGGAAATAGGAATATCAACTGCTGCAAAAGGAGGTCCACGTTGCTTCGGTGAGTGGTAGCATCTTCTATAACCTTAACTAGCTAGCTAAAAATATATTTGATGTTACAACCATGTATTTCGAAATTAGCTTGTAAAAGTATCGAATATAGAATAGACGTTCCAGTCCTCTTTAAAGCAGCAATGTCTCGATATTAATTGTCTTTTCTTTTTTTCTTCTGGTGTAGAACATAACTTCAAATATTCTATTTTATGTAAACTGCTGAGGGGAGTACAAATCGCAGCTAGGTTTTCAAGACATGACAACGTATTTGAAAGTCTGCTAGACGTTTTCAAGTTGGCATCACAACATCAGCACTGCTTGTGTAACATAATAGCACCCGGCCAATTTCTGGGTTTGGTGCACTCAGTTAGTAATTAACTTTTAAGAAAGCTCGACCAATATTTTTAGGTTTCCACCAATGTTTATATGTCTTTGGGGTTTCTATTTCGAAGTCGTGCCCTTGATAAAACTGATGATGAGCGACAAACTTGAGAATTCCATTAAATGCGGATGTGCGGTTTCTTAAACTCCATCTTCACTGCTGTTTTGTGCGGACAATCTTATATCTAATCATGATGGGGATATTTTTGTTGGCAGGGTGACTCCCTGGAAAACGTTTGTATTTATAACACAGAGGATCGGACGACAGTTACAAAGGTAAGTAAGTAACAAGCAAATAGAAAGTTCTGGATCTTCGGGTTATCGATACCGATCAAAGAGAATTCTATATCTTCAGTCAAAGAGCCCTTCTGGGAAAATGTCAGCCCTGCATGTGGGTCTTGACAATACAGGTTATCAATGACTGGCTCGGAAATCAGTACTAAGAGATCGATGACTTCACGATTGAAGTCATGTAAGGAGAAGAATTCTAGAAACTTACTGTAACACGGTCTACAAGTAAGTTTTGAAAGATAATAGTCTGGCAATGGTGGATTTTTCTTTTCCCTCTACACTGTCCTACATTACACTCTTATCAGTTCACACTAGCAACAAAACATGCGTTGAGCCTGAAAATGAGAATGTTTCAATTTTAATAAAACAAGTTTCTCAAAAACAATTTTGTAGCTCAGTGCATTGTCTAGATTCAATGAAAGCCGTCCGTTTCAAAAAACAAATGGATAACTTTTAAAAGCGGCTTTACAGATTTCCCAATGACATGGAATATTCACAGGTACTTAAACCGTAAAATGGGGCGAGAACTTGCTTTTCAGTTTAATCTCCCTTGTTAATCTTAACGACTTGTTCGCCGCCATGCTTAATATTCACGCTTAACATTTTCGGGGACGTTACGAAGGTAGAATAAGCTTAAGAAAAAAAAAAAATGTCCAAACTCAAACCCAGACCTCTGCAAAGAGTAGTGTTTGATTTTGAGTGAAAATAAATGTCAATCGGCTCAGCTAAACCTACCTAGTTCTCAAGCATGCCTCTTAAAGTCGGAAAA
Source organism: Orbicella franksi (assembly GCF_964199315.1). NCBI lineage: Eukaryota > Metazoa > Cnidaria > Anthozoa > Scleractinia > Merulinidae > Orbicella > Orbicella franksi. The sequence continues at coordinate 9,197,740 of NC_138155.1, forward strand.
AATAACAAATGTTTCAAACAAACCCAGGAGGCTAAAAATCCCAACTGGTGGTAGGGAGACCAACTGGTTATTTACAAACATGATCTCGGAGTGGAACCAGGGTCAACGAGAAGCAACTCCAGTTTAGTGGTCAGAGAGGTCGTTGAACCCGTGCCACCCATATTTCAAGTCCGGCGCACTAACCATTCGGTCATGCTACTTCTAATGATTGTCTATTATCTTATTTCAGGCAGGACTTGGAACTACCGAGGAGATGTGTCTATCATATGTCATGTACTATCCTAAAGTCAACCTAACAGCCTGTCGGTCCACTGACACCACGGGGTTCTTTTCATGGCGTGGGAGATACATTAAGTAAGTCTTCCACGCCCGACCCTTGTGTTTGCAATTGATAGAGTGGAATCAGCTAGTCTTAAGGTCCAATTGACACTGTCTTCCTTTGCCTTAATCAACTACGATTTTATAAGTTGCGGAGTATTTCACTGCCGACCGCGGAGGCTTGATTTCCACTGCACTTTTCATTCCGTCCCTTCGGGAGAGGAGAGCGAACTCATTTCCCTAACAGCCGTTCGCTGGTAATCGAGCCTACCGTAGACGCAGTCCAACGGTCTCTTAGAAACGCAAACCCAAAAAATAAATCAAGCCATTTGCGTATTGTCTATATACCTGTTAAACTGGTAATTTCACCATTTAGATAATTACAATCTTTTTCCTTGTACAGAGAAGGCGACGATATGTCGAAAGCCAGTTTTTGGGCTGACAAGGTGAACACAGGGCTGAAAGAAGCATACCGAGATTCCAAACAAGTAGACGTCTTTTGTAATGGTATCGGAAATGCGCAATTGCCGGTAATTACGTTCTTTATCTCTAAGTGCCACAATTGATGCTTTCTGTATGTAGACTGAAGAGCAGACTTTGCGATTTGATTTGTTTAGCAAGACTTTCGCATACTTTGCCAAAGGAACCAAGGTAGTTTTTTTGTGGGATCGCTCTTTCCGAAAACAGAAAGAAAAAAAAAATAAATAAATCGAGTGAAAATGAACTCTGAAAATGTCACGGTTGCATAACAACACCTGGCAGAATAATGAACCATCAACGTTTTCTCGTGACGTTGGCTTTTCTGTCCTTCCTTTGAAATGATTTTTAGTGATTTTGTTTTGGTTAAAACTTTCCGTGCACCCCGAGTTTCGTTACGTCAGTTGAAGAAAAATACGCACTTTACGGTTTAGTTTTCAAGCCGTGAATAAATTAACTAAATTATGCCGGTGAGCAATTCACAGAAAGTAAAGTGTTCTTAACATTCCTTGTCGTCCTCTTGCAGGGTCTTTTTCGTAAGCGGAAACCCAAGCCAGTAATTACCGTGTCCAAGAAGCCTGAGTCTACCTGCCAAACCCCTCAAGGGGTTGATGAAGAATCCATGGGCAATAGGATCGCCCCAGGCTACCTCATCTTGCTGAGCTCACTCTTTTGCCTGGCTGTTGTCATCCGCTGACCAAGTAACATAGGGAGTTTAAGTAACCACCACGGCGACGCCGAGGACAGCGTCTATTAAAAATGTATTTATATTTTAAATACAATTACTTTTAATGATTGGAAAAATATTTATTTTGTTTCACGATAGTAAAACAATAATGCTTAGTTACAAAACGATGGTATAGCTAGATATCCTTAGGAACTAAAAACTTTTTAATACGAAATCTGATAGAAAATCGAGCAATTTCAGTTTTCAGTGGTTAAAAATCTGGTACCAGAATCACTTAAAGTATTTTACAGTTCTTTTTACATTTTCTTAAAGTTAAAGATATAAATAGTTGTCTGAAATAACACCGAAAACAATCTCCCGTGGGAACGAGAGAAAATGAATTTCAAAGTTCAGAAAAATTGTGCCAACACAGGTAAAATTTCATCATAAGTTTCATTTCACCAGTACTTTCATGTATTTCATACGATTTTCAACATCTCTTTTCGACGTTTGGTGTCGCTAGAAATGATTTTTTTTTTAGAGAGGATATTTAAACCAGTCGTAGAGAAGTTTGCAATACGATGTAAATAATCTTGGTAAAAAGTTTTGTCCACTTGTTGCTGGAACTTCTGGTGGATTCCGTCTTAATTAGCTGACTTCAAAATACACAGTATTTTGAAACGCGTCCACTCCAATGCTGGACTGAATCAAGCATTCAAAGATTTGCATTAGCCGTTTAGAAACCCATGTCACCCGGCTCATTATTCCTTACTTTAGGGTGTTTAGGAATATAATTTTTAGTTACCACCAGATTATGTACACTTTTTTGTGCCTAGGTAGAGCTTAGAGCTTTTTTTTTTTTTGGATATGATTCTTCAGGGACTGGTCGGTATTATTTCTGCCTTTTAAATTAATTTAGAAATGTATTGTTCCATTCTCACTCGTCATCTCAGTCATAAAATAGGATTAAAATGTACTCTGTATAAAAAGCAATACGTTTATCCCCTTATTTCTGCTCATACTGTACATCTTGCTAGCCTTATGCCTATAGTAACCTTGTATTAAAATTAACTGTTGAATTATTAAAGAAGAGAGAAGAGAGAGAGAAATAATAATAATAAAAAAAGATTATGTTAATTTTAAATCTATTGGCCAAATTCCTGACTCCACACATTTCCATCCTTTTTGGCGAGGCCATCATTGCCGGCGCAGGGATCATTTCCGGTTCCGAGATCATATCCGGTCCCGGGATCATATCCGATCCCGGGATCATGTCTGGTCCCGCGCCGGGATTATGTCCGGTCACGAGATCATGTCTGGTCCCGGGATCATTTTCGAGCCTGTACATCCTTGGTCTGGCTTCAATGATCTTACCCTTCGCGTAGAGTCAATTCGATCTTTCCTTAGTAAGTCCTATTTTGCGACTTATCTTGGAAAAATTTCTACTCGCTGGATATGATGACCTTTAGGGGTCCTTTGCCTATAGTTGTCAGTACTTAGTCATGATTACCATGGTAATAAATAAACAAACAAACAGACGAAATCTGAATAGCTTACATAAATCGATGGTCCGATCCGAAGATTGCCAAGACATCTTGCGCAAAAACAGTCTGATTTCTTTTTCTCAAAAGATCTTCGTAATGACTTTTGACGTAATGCGTTTCTGAAGATTTTTGATAACCACATTTGACAGAGCAATTTTAAGGCAACCATTAGGAATATTGATAAAGCCTGACACAGTTTTGTAGAATAACCCCTTATGATTGATACAATGCAGTAGTTTTGTTTCTACAGCCGAATTCGATGCTCGAGAAATTCGCTGGGAGCAACGTTGGTCGTGTTGGGTTTCTAGGCCGCTGTTTTCTCCCAAATAGATAAATTGCAGCGAAAATTTTAATCAGATAGGTTATGCTAGAACCTTTACATTCAGGTATATAGTTTTTGGTTAGCTTTAAAGTGCCATTAACCCCATATTTTTTTTTCTTCGCGAATGAAAATTTCCTTTTTCGCCTAATAACCACTGCGAAAAAATTATAGTTGAAGCTATTTTCCTTAATTTTACATGAATTTTTAAAGTCTGCAAAATTGCCCTTTTCCATGTTCACGACCGAGGAATAGTGGTGAATGGAACGAGTTGGCTCCTGACGTCATTTCGGGAATAACAATATTTTGTTTCCGAGAAGAATGTATGCGAAGATGCGATAGTGTGTGTCAAAAGCGTTCAGAATGTAATATGTGTTTTTGGAGGCTGTAGCAATACAGGATGCGTAGGAGAGAGTACTCCTTCTCTTTCAATACTTCTGTCTCGATGAAATTCGACCAGAAACGAGAAAAAGACCAACGAAGTGGGAAGTGGGAAGCGAGGAGCCATCTAGGATTTCTTCGATCTCGGGTTCGCCGCTGCTGTAAAACCTAGAGAATTTCATGGCCTGTATATTCTTGCCTATCTCTAGTGGAAAGCTTGACATTGTCAGGGAACTGCATAAGACACACATTTGGGATAAGCTAGAAGCCATCTGACTATTCCGAGCGCAAACGTTCCTCTGAGAGGGGAGGAAATTGCACGGTAAATTGAACGCATCTCGATTTTTGTACTCGAAACTTTTCTAAACGAATAGTAAACGAAACCTATGTCCTACAACAAGGCGATTAACATTGATGAGGCTTCGAACTGGTGAACTAGCTATGTATTTGTAGATTTTAATAAAAACAGACGCACGCCAGAGGTCGTAATCCGGACGTGTTTCTTAATAATGGCCGTTCCGAATAGAGAATTGTTTTGTTCTTTGAGCTTCGTCTTTGAGGAACGAAATATATCTGAACTACAAACGTACAATGGCTTAAGCATTCACAAATATATGAAGAAAGTGAAGCAAACGATTAAGATTCGACTTTATAGCTGCCGACGAGAGAACTCCGAGGTTATTAGCGAACGTAAAATGGACATTTCATTCAAAATAATAGCGAAGTAGAAATGTATTCATTTAAGTGATACTACACTGAACCTCTTTTCAAGATCTTGACGAAGGATTTTCCATTATTTACTAGTACGCAGAAATAGGCAAATTTCTGTAGCGGCCGGCTAAATAGCTATATGCGGACCCAAGGGGTATGATTTTGAGTCTAAAAAAAGGTATAGTTATTGAACAATTTCGTCTGAAATAGGGCATGTTATTACTATGGCTTGGCATCGGGTATTTTGTTTACAAGGGAGTATTTTTCCGCATCATAAATTGGCACATTTGTAGCCCTTCTCAAAGTTTACGTAAATGGGAGCCATTTCCTGTTTGCTGATTTCATATAATAGAGTCGTGTACTAATTTGAAAGGTTTGAAATGGAGTATCGACTTTTAGCTCAAGTCTAGATTAAGGTATGGAAAATCACTGATTTTGGTCTAAAGTAGGGTACGTACAGATTCCAAGGTTCTTGCCGCACAGCCCAACCAAAAGCATTCGGGAGCCCCAACCCCTTGTAGTTATGTAGCTGAACGTGCGTCATACTATAATTATCATGATAATTAAAATGCAATATAACGATATGATAATTTCCTCTTTGTGCAGTGTCATGATAGATTCCGCTCATAACAGGCAAGCTATAATTTCGCTACAATTTGTTGACACGGAGCACTATGATTGTTCCTCTGTGCCTCTTCCTGCTGCATTCCGCTGCGCTGCAAGCCTCAGCTGACCTCGCTATAGAGCATTCCTTTTTCGCTGCTCTGGATGAAGATCAAAATGTGAAGCTGTATTGGAATGCTAGCACTGAAAGCAAAGAAATTAACTTCACTGTGGAAGCCAAAACGACTGGATGGATCGGGTTTGGAATCTCCAGCGGGCAAGGCAAGATGAAAGGAGCTGATATTGTGATCGGCTGGGTGAAAGATGGAAAAGCTTACTTCAAGGTTAGTAAATGATTCTCACGAACAACAAGGTCAAGCCGCTTCATTTGGAAAGCTTCAAGTTGTTGGACAAAGGTATTAAAGGTTAAGGTTCTTATCAGCCTATAGAATGTCTGTTAGAGCACATTAAAAGCATAGGATAAGTCCGCCTTGCTCCAAATTTGTTTCGTTATGATTAATTGACGCATTCTACATTGTCAGATTTCAGGCATCACGCAGTGTCAAAACTTTCCGGGGAGGTACTCCTCCAAGGTTTTTGTTGGGAGGGTATGGCCCGAACCTTGAACTCTGTATCCTATTTCGGACTAAAATCTGTGATTTTTCACACCCTTTTTCAAATCTGAACGAAAAATCGAGCACCCATTTTGGTTTTGGGTGTCTAAAATTAGTATACGGCTCTAATTTGCGACCACATGCACAGCTAACCATGCTCTTTAGACTCGGACATACCTATATAGCCCATTAAGGGACTACCCCCAGGCAAAAGTAGCAAATATTTCCTTTTTGTTGCGGACTTAATTTGCTAACCATCGCGAGGTGCTGAGTAGATATCTGCACGTAGAGTACCTCTTTATGGACTATCTGACGATAACGTTTGTCGCCCACAAGCATTATGATTGTCACCGGCCCCCTAAGGATACCTCTTCATGCCACCGAGCCTGGCGACAAACGAAAACTCGACCGCTCGATCGATTGGAAACATTACTCGTTCAATTCAATATGTTAATTTTGTGAAAATGCTTTTCACACTCCAATGTTGCATAGTCTCCGGTATTAAACTTGGACCGGCTTCGAACAACATCTTACAGCTGACATTATCATTAGAAACTATTACGTAAGCAGTCAACTGTAGACTGCAGGCTGAGGGTAAGATGCTGAAGATGCAGACCGAAATGTAGACTGCAAACCGGAGTAAGAAAATGCAGACTGCAGACCGGAGTAAATGTAGACTGAGGGTAAAATGTGGACTGCAGACTATAAACTTTTCAAGTACGAATCGTGTTATTATTAAGTGCTAACGGTCAGTATAGGTTATTCAAGGTAATTGCAGTAAAAATATGCACTTCAGTTAGAATGAACAGCGCTGCGGTTAGCCTGTTTACCCGTTTAGCCTGTTTACCGGCTTAGATCTCAAGGATGAAAATGGTAACACGTATATGGTTAAAATTTGCAGTTTGCAGTCTTCATTTTACTCTCAGTCTGCATTTTCCAGTGAGCAGTCCACAGTTTGCGTTTTACACTAAATTGCGTAATCGACATCAAAACAAGAACACTTGAAAAGCAAAGTATGCCAGGCCAAGGGCCGTAAGAATATTGCAAGTTTAAGGGAGTTTTATGAAACTCTATTCATATTTACTCACTCGGCATGATAAATCAAGCGGTAAGAAGACCCATTGTTTAACCAGGTAAGCTTATGTCTATAATTATCTCTCCATAATAAGTCCAATGGCGTGCTATATGCTTAAAATGTCCACAGTAATGGCTGACCTTAAAAAACTGAACAACTGAATGCAAATTTCCACCGATAACCCGTCAGAGGGTGCATGTTGGCTAAAACATTTCGTTGCAAAAATTTGGTAAATTTAGGTTTTCGTATTTTTATGAGTATGCAAGGGATCCCTATGAAACTTGAGTTGCGCAGATGTAATTTGATCTACGAACTAAGTTAACCATTTTGTTTACGTGGAAAATACGCAAAATTCTAGGTCCACTATCGGCTATAATCGTCATAACACCAGCGCAGTCACGCATAAAATGTTTTTTGTTAATTAAATCAATTAAGAAGCTCACTAAATGTGTGAAATAACGAGAATTGATCGACATCATGATCCCCTAACCGATACTCGATCAATATAACTATAGCGACGGATGTAAGAGGCCGATATTCGCTTGAAAAACGACCAATACATGTATACATTTTTTTTAATACTAACCGAGGAGAAGTGGGCTAGCCCCTAGGTAGCACTTGCTGATATATCTAGATGGGCTGCTCCAGTGACTCAAGTCTTCCCCGAGGGTACTTCATTGTCCGTAACTGTGAGACCTTGTCAGTGCAATAAGGCTGGATGGACATATCACAATTATTTCACGGATAGTACACATAACATGCGTTCCATTCCTTCTATCCCTTACCATTACGTCCGCTAAAAGACAAAGACCATTAATCTCGATTATTCATCGCTGTCGGTAGGGTATTCGAGAGAATAATTTACGATTTTTTAGCCCCGAGGAGGTACTCTGATACACTGGCTATATATGTATGTGCCGAGGTTTTTGAGGTTCCCGAATAACTTCGTGTAGAGTGCACTTCCGTCCCCTCCCCCGCCCCCCGCCCCCCGCCCCCCTCTCTCTCTCCAGGCTTGTATCCAACTGTCAATCAGGCTTTAGAGCACTTAACCGCAGACGTTATCAATATAGATAACAGTTTAAGAAGTGATGTAATATTCATAGAATTACAAGTAACTTTTGCAAGCCAAAAAGACCCACTCAACCCACAATGTTTTTTTTATGTCATCTTCAGGGCATGAAGTGAAATAACGTCGAAAACGCTTGATTTCTTACATTTTTTATTCTTTTAAATATATCCTTTTAGCCTTGTAAAATTATTTTCAAAAAAATGTTGGCTCTTTTGTTAAATACATATTTCTAATTTACCTTTCTGTACTGTAGGATCGACATGCCGATGGTTACGTGATGCCAGCGGTTGATTCCCAGCAAAACTATCAGTTGATTTCCCTGACGGAGAAGAGCGGGAAAACCACAATGAAGTTTTCAAGAAAGTTTGACACTTGCGATTCAGAAGACAACAAAATTGAGGTAAATAAGTCACCTGCTATTAGATCGTTTGCAAATGACGTCATCGCCGCCACGTTGCATGTTAATTCTAACTACAATCATGGACGAAACTCTGGGACAAACTCGCGGGACTTTTGGCGCTTTTGGGTACAAGCCAGACGCCAATACAACTTCACCTGCCTAACCTGGCCCTCCAACCATGCAATGTTGAAAACTACTACCCGCAATTGTTTGGGGAGAGGGAACAGTAACGCGTTTTTAAAAGGAAAGCAGTGCTTTTTTCAAATTTCAGTGGTAAAAGAAAGATAATTCGTTAAATTACATGAGTGTCTCAAGGAGTTTTGTGCACGATTCTAGCTTTATTGCTCCTTACAAGACAACTGTTTTCCAGTTCAAGTCACTCCTTATCCCTAAACTTATTTCCGGTAGCGTTTTTTCTTATTTAGTGTTATAATTCTTATTATTATTTTTTTTTATCTTTATTTTTTTATGTTTTATCCAGAGCATGTTTTCTTGGCCGGTATGTTTTTATATACAACTGTGAATTATAGTTTACGTGCGACAATTCAAATTATTCTTCGATGTATTCTTTTTCTGCCTTTTTATCGCCCGAGAACCCACCACGTGACCTGCAAACTTACTGAACTGCCTACAAATACAATAGGGGAGATTCATGCTGACGTCATTGTTTACGTTTTTGCTCATTTGCATACGGCTCTGCGTACAGAAGGAAGTATGTTATTTGTGAATTGACTCCAGGCGGCTAGTAAAGCTCAATACATGGTGAAATTTTTAGCTCTTTGGATGTAATATTCAAGGAGATATTGTCTTTCAAAAACTGCAAAATTTCTGGGTGGCAAAAGCGCTAATGAGCTCATACATGTATTCTTTGTAAAATTTTGAGTTTTTAAACCCTTGTTGCACAAAAAGTATTCAATACATAAGGAAGAGTTAATCATACTAAGGCCTTTCAATGTTTAGAAGTGATAAATTTCTAGCTCCACCAGAAACTGAATTGCTTATGCTAGTGAGACAAATATTATAAACAAGGATTCCCCTATAGCGGTCTTATCATGGGTAATGTCGTCTAACTGTGTTTTTGCTGTAAATAATATTGAGCTCATGCGTAACTGTGACCACGCTTTGGTGTGAAGAAAAGGCAGATCGCCTCATTTTCACAGCTGCTTAAAGGAGCCCAGTCACGGCATTTCAAGTTATTTTTTTCGCGTGCGCATGTAGAATTACCTTGAGTTGAACAAACCCCTAAAATAGCAGTACACTGATCAACATGGAAATACACCCAAGGGATAATAGTTAACCATAAAGTAGCAAGGATACTTAAGGATGGAGAAGATTACACGGATTACAAACGAAGAACTTGAAAAAAATAAATAGGCTAAGCTTTTCAAGATGAGCAAAGCGTGACGTACATAACTGCGATGATCATTCATTGTCTTCACATTATGTTTACACTTCCTTTATTTTTCCAGGCAGGAACGACCAAAGTTATTTATGCTTATCATCCAGACGATCCTTCCTCAGAAAATAGCATTCCAGGCCACAATCTCAAAAACATGGGATCGAGAAGTCTCTTACTACTGAACAGTCTTGAAAAAATACCAACCTTGCCATCTGACACTAAAACATTCGACATACTGCACGACAAGGTAAGAATGGTAAAATAATTCGTGTTATCGTGCATACCTTTTGCTTTTCGTTTTAATTCCCTCGAAGGAGAGGTGGTTCAAAACTTTTGGCACCTCCCACTTATTGCAGTGAATTTGAAATCTGAGTAGAAACAGCTTGCAGCGTCATTATCTTTCAATATCTTGGAAAACTTCCCATAAACGTTCATGACAGGTAAGATAGAAGAATTTCAAAGCTAAGCAACCAAATACTATGTCTACTTTTTTTCAAGAGAAAAAAAAGCTTTGGCGTTTTGTTTGTTTTGACTCGTCTACCAATGGCACGTCGAGACTCGCGTACTTGATACAAGCAGGGCCAATTTTAAGGAAGGCAGACTAACGTTACGGACAATAGAGAAACTTCCTTAAAGTTTACTAGATTGACATATCACCCATTCAGACCGCACAGTTTTTGAAGGTGTGAGAGGGGAGCGTTGTGGGGAGGGGAACGGGGTTGTGAGCTTTTGAGACCCTCGACCTCTATCTCTTACATCATTTAAGTTTTCACAATAAAACTTGGAATATTTAACAATTATTCCATGAAACCGCGTTGGATATGAAGTGATAAATAACCAACGAGCGCGTAGCGCGAGTTGGTTATGATCACTTCATATCCAACAAGGTCGAATGGAATAATTGTTTTAGTATATTCTTAATCGGGTTTTTGCCGCCGATTTTTATTTCAACAATTTTACAGAGCGGAAAATTTTTAAACTTGGCGCACTGTTTTCCATATAAGGTAAAACTCCGACTAATGGCTCATAGTCGGAGTTTTTGAGCCAATCAGAGAGCTAGAAATGCAATAGTCGGAGCTGAGAATATACTAATTACTAATAACATGGAATGATGACATCGTATGATGTTGAAACGACGCCATCATTTCTGAACAGCCACTATCTTGGCTCGACCAATTTGGATCATATGATCTTTAAAGAACTTTAAAAAAAATCAAAATTGTCAAAACCAGAAGCACATCACCTTCTGTCAAAACCGATAAAGCTAACATCCAACTAAGAAATAAAAATACGAAAGTTAAAATAATCTCTGTTAAAAAAACCCAAGAAAATTGGAAATTGGAAAACAAATACATTAAGATCCCTGATTAATGATTAACTTATTACTCAAGTTATTTCCAGATTCATTCTTTACCCTGGGGACTTTTGAAATAAAAGGCCTCCATAGTTTGTGAGGGCTTCAAACTTCACTCCGCCCGGTCTGAGCAGGATTAAAGTTAGGCCCTTAACACTTCCAAAAGTGTAGATAATAATAAAACTACTCCATTTGAATATTCTTATGTATATAACTAGTTAGCTCTACTTAAAGGGGCCTTCTTTTTATGTTTATTTTCCAGATGGCCCTTCCAAAGGGACGAACCAACTACATGTGTGCCGTATTTGAGATGCCAAGATTTAATGAAACCCACCATATGATTAAGGTAGGAATATTTCGTTTCAACTACTTAAAAAAACACAGAATATTTAAAATAGAACACCAACAATTGGTTGGTAACAAGTGAGGTTAAGTAATTGTTGGTCGGTAGGTCGGTCGGTAGGAGAGTAGCTAGGTAGGTCAGTCAGTCTGTCGGTCGGTCGGTCGGTCAGTCGGTCGGTCGGTCGGTCGGTCAGTCGGTCGGTCGGTCGGTCGGTCGGTAGGTCGGTCGGTCGGTCGGTCGGTCGGTCGGTCGGTAGGAGAGTAGCTAGGTAGGTCAGTCTGTCGGTCGTTTGGTAGGTCGGTCAGTCGGTCGGTAGGTACATGTAGGTACGTAGGTAGATAGATACGTAGGTCGGTCGGTCGGTTGGCGTCGGTAGATAGGTAGGTAGGTAAGTCGGTCGGTTGGTAGGTTATTAGGGTGGGGTACGTGATTTTTTTCATCCAAAGTAAGTAGGCCGGAAGTGGATCACGTGTGGCTAAGGAAAACGTGGAAACTCTCCTGAACAATTTCAGAGGACATTTTAAGGAGTATAGCTAGTTAAGGTACAGTAGGATAAATTTACATTGAGTAGATAGCCCTGACGTCATATGGCGTAAAATGACGTCATTTGACTCGCCATCTTGGATTAGCCATCTTTAATTTTACCATGTTGTTAAAAAGTCAAGAAATAACGGAAATTAATACAAAACCAAGCCAAAATGCTTATAAAATGTAAACATTCAAGAATGTCTGCAATTTCATGAAGATAACTGGAAAAATAATAGAGAATAATATCAAAAAAATGCTTTTTGACCAAACCTACCTAAAGTTTGCGGTTGCCGTGGCGTCGTCACAAACCGTGGATACACAATTGACATATCAAAATATTTGCAAAGGATTAATGAACAGCCACTGAAAGTTTCAGCATGTTAGAGTAAGTCTTCTTTTCAAAAGCTTGGTAAAAACCTTATGGGGTTGCATCTACCTCCCCCCTCCTCTCCCTTGTACGTCCGAGAGTTAATCATTAGAGGGTATCAAGACCATTCTGGATTTTGTAGCAACATTTGTGAAGTAGTGATTTCTCAGAATTCAGCCACCAGCGGCATAATTCACCTCGTGGACGATAAAAAGTTGCAATAAACCCAACTTGTGCTTCTCTTTCGAACTTAGGTTGAGCCGGTCATTCAAGTAGGTCATGAAGGCGTGGTCCATCACATGTTGTTGTACGAGTGCAACGATACTTTCCCAGATCACCATCTGAATTATACCGGTCACTGTTATACTCGTAATATGCCTCCAGCGATCGCAGAGTGTACAGGAGGATCAGCTATGGCCGCTTGGGCCATTGGTGGAAAAGTAAGCAAAGCTTGGTTCTTTTTTTTAAGTGGAAATAGCAGAAGAAGTAAAATAAAAAAAAGATAAATTAATCAATGTGTCAGGCTTCTGGCTAGCCAACAAGGCCGTACTAATCGGCGGCAAGTGCCAGATTGAATTTGCACTTGGAGTATTCGGTTTTTAGGAAGGAGGAAACTCAACCAACAGTTGACAATTAAACGAGATTCCAGGCCCAGCATTCAAACCCTCGTACATTGGTGGGAGGCGTGACCATCAATGAGTAACTAGAAGGAAACTGTATCACTTGCCCGGTGGTAATTATAACAAAATATGCACAAGTATCCTACACAAAATGAGAGTTACTGACAAAACTCAAGAGCTGTGAGGGCCTTCGAACTAGTAGCACTAAGCCTTTTTTATATTTCTTTCTTCCGGTTTAAGTGACATGCCTGTAAACTAGCTAGTTGTAGCTAAGTTTACTGACCACTATGAACAACAAAATCTGAATATTTGTTGTTTTGAACGTAGTTGTATTCGGTAGACGTCGAATCTTAAGTTCGTATTATTTCTGCATATCCCTTGCTACTGCAGGAAATTGTTTCTTTTCTTTTACAAGGAATTCTATTATCCCGAAAACGTCGGATTTCCACTCGGAAGGGCTGACAGTCCAAAGATTGTGATATTGGAGATACATTACGACAATCCTGAGGAGAAGGAAGGTACTCTGTTACAGATTGCGCTAATTATTATTATTTTTTGTGGTTACTGGCTTCTAACCAGTCACCAATATGTCATCGTGTGCGTTAGTAAGTAAGTAAGATAGTCCGTGACTTTTCGGATCTCACGAAGCGAGGCCGAAAATACCACGAGATTTGTTCAAGTTCTTTTGATCGATTTTCACCTTTAAAACGCGAGTTTTAATAAAAATAACTACTATTACTGTTTAAAATTGGTTCCGTTTAACTTTATATCACTATTGGAGTGAAAAAAAAAATGCGAATTTGCTAGCAGAGACGTAGCGTTACGGAGCATTACGAATGATCCGTAGCCGCTGACCGCCCGAAGGACATTGCCGACTCGTTTTCCCATGCTCTTGCTACACGACTTTACATTGTTTGGATAATCAGGTGAGCAGCCGCAATGTTTTCTAAAAACCCTAAGTACATAGGAAGGTAATTTAACTATGGACATGGACTTTGCCTCAGTCATGATTTTGTTTTCTGCCCAGGGTGCTGTTTTTAGAATGATTTTATTAAAATGTTGACCTTAGTGAATTTCTGTCATTCGCTACGTCCATTGACACTTTGTTTGGTTCTCGAATGTCTTTGTTCCTCTTACTTATTAGATAGTTTTGTTATTCTGATAGGGATATGCTACCCTGAATAAGGCTCTGAAGACAAGTCTCTTGTACATGTTACTACCTCAAATGGGTACCTTAGTTCCTCTCTGTTGTGATCGTCTACATGAAGGTCGGTTCTAAAAAGAATTGTTGTTGCTGAGATCACACTACGTGAACTACTGATACTCCTTGGTTCAAGTTGTAGTCAAGCAGGTCTACATCACGTCTTAGGTCTTGCCTATTGCTGTAAACTGACCTGCACTGTCAAATAAAGTTGTATGTATGTTTGTGTATGTATGTGTGTATGTGTGTGTGTGTGTGTGTGTATATGTATGTGTATATGTATGTGTATATGTATGTGTATATGTATGTGTATATGTATGTGTATATGTATGTGTATATGTATGTGTATATGTATGTGTATATGTATGTGTATATGTATGTGTATGTGTGTGTGTGTGTGTGTGTGTGTATGTATGTATGTAAACCTTTCATAGCATATGTACCTTTGTCATTTAGGACTGATTGACAGTTCTGGTATGAGAATTTACCACACCAAGCAATTGAGGAAATACGACGCAGGAGTTCTTCTGGTCGGAGCAAGTGCTGACTATACTATGCTTATCCCGCCAAGACAGAGAGACTGGCAAACCAATGGCTTCTGTACCAAGGACTGTTCAATGAAGGTACGGGGCATGTGAATAACAGAGGAGATAGGTGTTGTGAAATTCCTCTTTTTGTTTTAAGACACTTCTAAAGGTCGTTGATGATTTGCAACGATTGCCCAAACGTGGCAAAGAAGATTGAGAGTTCTTCACACTTCACGCCAATACGTTTCACTCGTGGAATTTCGCGCCCAAAGAATACTTTATTAGATTTTTTTTTCTTTCCAACTAATGTCGGAAAAGCTCGTGGTGACCTGGTCTACTTGTTTGGAAGATAAACTTGTGCAAGACCACAGTTTCTTTCTTTTTCTGCCCGCGCGCAATACTCATCTAACAACACGAATTACGTGACACTAATAAGCACTAATGACTGGCCCCAAGGGAGAGAAGCTGAGAGAGTGAGTTTTGTTTCCCCGTGGCCCTCATTGTTGAATGTCAACATTAAGGTAGAGGGAAAAAACACTTACTGTTTGCCATGGGACCAGTAATTAAGTGTTTTGTTATGCCTCCTAACTCAAATATAGGAAGAACTGCAAAAAAATTATTTGCTTGAAGCCGGCAGGCACAACAAATTTGCCGCAGTTTTAAGGTGTACGAACTGATCACGTGCAAAGCGAAAGACGTGCAAGTTGTTGTTTCCCTAGGGAGTTAGTGAGCTTTGTTTGCCCCAGTGAGTTAGCGAGTTTTGACCCCCGACACGTGACAAGTTCTCCTCCAATCGGAAAACGTGTTTAAGTTGGGAGGTATAACAACGATGCTTATTAACAGACAATAACAAAACCAAAATCAACGGTTGCATGCCAACTTCCTAGATCCCCATTTAATCCTGCAACTGATGTCATCTTACCTGAGGTGTATAGAGAGACGATATCTCTCGGTGGAGGGAATTCTTGCAGTGCATTTTAGTTTATATATATATCTGACCGAATTCACAAAAACATGCCCGCAATGACTCAAAGACAGTCCCACGGGCCAGAAGTCTTCTGATCACCCCTCTGGCCAGGAGATTGGCCTCTCACGCATGCACTTGGCGTGGGCCACTTTAGCAGGGTGCCATGTCAACACAGAAGCCTCAAACAAGGTTAAACAACTGAGTAAAATACCCAGAAACACCGTCAATATCAAGGTTATTTCACACTGAAAACTCAAAGTCTGGCTACCTGAGGGTGTCAGTACAAGACACCCCCCCCCCCCCCACTACTTTTGACAGCTGGCCGTCAGCAAATTACCAGCAGATAGGTCAGTGCCTGGGCCATGCGCCCGGGCTGGCTTAAACGGAGTCCACCCTGGGTTTAAGGTCGCCAGCTTAGCCTGGATTCGGGCGCACCAGGCGAAAACCTAGCGGGCATGTTTTTGCGAAATCGCTCAGATATGTAAGTAAGTAAGTAAGTAAGTAATATAAGTAAGTAAGTAACCTTTATTTAAACACGATAAGCAATTAAGCTTGCAGTTTGTGGGGTCGTGTGTAAATTAACAACAGAGAATAATTACATAATAAGAATTGAAAAAATTTACAATGTAAGATCTAATCTAGTTTAAATAAAACTTTGCAGCTAATAATAATTTACCTAATTATTAACATTATGTGACTAATAAACGTATACCAATGGGCAGTCGAGTCATCTTCTGCAGTATATATTCGCAAAGCTAATGTCCCTGACCAAAGTAAGATTATTGATCATCTTAGAGAAGCTGTTTACACTGTTCGCCATTCGACATCCAATCGGTAAAAAATTCCACAGAATTGTACCTCTGTAAGATACGGAAGATTTCTTGATATAAAAAGTAAGTGTTGGTTTTTCTTGCGTGTAAAAGCAATAGAAAAATTTACTAACTTTTTTTCTGATCCAAAGGCTTTTAAAGACACGAAGCTACCTAACGGAGGGATCAATATCTTCGCTGCGGTTTTGCATACGCATCTGGCAGGTAATTAAAACAATAAACTTACAATAAAAATATGGACTACTGGATGACTAGCAAAGTACAGAGAACTTCCAGGACCAAGATCACAACAAACACTTAAGTACTACATCGAAACTTAAAAAAAAATCATTTGAACAGTTAAATACATTACCTATCTACAAGCCTGCCTGGTGCATACGACTGCACTCATTATACATAGCTAACTATCTGATTTGCTTTTTCTCATTTCCAAGGCCGAAAAACCTGGCTTCGTCACGTTAGAGATGGTGTGGAACTTCCTGAAATAGTCAGAGATGACCATTATGACTTCAACTTTCAGGAATATCACTCACTGAGGAACGAAGTTCACGTAAAGCCGGTAAGAATTAAGTTTCCCTTCTACAAAATTTCTGCCAGTACTGCTACGTATTTGTACATTCAGCCACTTTGAATAAAGCACTGATTAAAAATAACTCAGTCACGGTATTTTGGCCTTCGATTAAAATTGAAAAAAAAAAAAAAACCCTGAAAATAGTAGTTTATTGAGATTGAAAAATACCTAAGAGATAGTAATGCAACGTAATGGGAAAAGGATTGTTAAGGGTTGAGAAGATTCAACGAATTTAAAAAAAAAAAAAAAAATGACTAAAATTTTCAAGATACGCAAACCGTGGAGTAACTCCTTTAAGGTTAAGCCTGTCAACACTATTTCGCTGCATCTAATGGGACAAGCTGCAGACAATTCAGGCAAAGCGAACTTGACTACTCTTGTTATTTCGTTTGTTTTATTTTTCTTGATGAGTTATCTTAACGCTTAACTTATTAAACATTTGTCCTATAATGGATTTGTTCTGTTTCGTGGGTATTAATTATATTATTTTTTCGATCACAGGGTGATACAATAATAAATGTCTGTATTTATAATACGGAGGATCGAGAAACGGCGACAGTGGTAAGCATCCCCTTCCCCACCCGGAGGGGGATAATCCCTTCTGTAAGGGCTATATAAGTATGCGCGGCCCCAAAGGGTATGGGTTTTCTGAAAACAGTATAGATTTTGACAATTTTGGTCTGGGATAGGATATGGTTTTCACTCTGTCTTGACACTGGGTATTTTGTTTGAAAGGAACTATTTGTTTTTCTGATCAATATTGGAAAGCTTGTAACCCTTCTCAAATGAAAACGCAAATGCAAGCTGTTTCTGTACTACTAATTTTAAAGGTCTAAAATGGGGTATCGATTTGTCTCTAAGGTCTGAAACAGGGCATGAAAAATTCCAGATTTTGGTGTGAAATAGGGTACAGTTTTCAAGGTTCGGGCCTCAAACCACCCCTCAAAAAAACTTTGGGGACTACCCCCTGTACCCCTCCCTCTCTCCCTCCCCTCCCCCCCCCCCCACGAGAGTGGTAAGTCACAACAGAATCACAAGCTAAAGTTGAGCGCGATTTAAACAAACAGTTGCAGATAATCGTCCAACAAAATCAACGACACCGAAATCGAACTCTTTCGTTGCCACTAGCAGCCTATACTCCCTCCTTACTATCTTTTACTGAAACGATTGGGCAGTTTTACGGAATTGTGGTAGTAAAAAAATTGTTAAAATGAAACTCAAAAAATGTTCCTAGAACAGCGAGAGAGACGAAATAAGGTAAAGCAACAATTTTCGTTCACTTAATTTTAGCGGTCAGCTTAGCACACATGCTTCACTCACATCTAGGGACAAATGTTTTAACAGACGTTTGAAGAACCGGTTGGTATTTTGTGTTTTGAAGAAACCCATAAACTGCCTATCACAGACTATCTTTTCTTTTCTTGGTTTTCAATTAAGGGAGCTCTTGCAACGACTGATGAGATGTGCCTGTCATTCATCCTGTATTATCCCAAAGTCAACGTAACAGACTGTAGGTCGAGAGAAAAACCAGCCTATAATGCCTGGTTTAAAAAATATTACAAGTAAGTTCCTTTACAGTGTTGCTTCAGTGAAAATGCAAGTTAAAGGCATTGAGATCTTTAAGGCCTAGGGCAAACGTCGAATCCAGGTCGTGTCGAGTAAATTAATAATAGGTGCGACAAAGAGTCGACTTAATTCCAGCGTGGTAGCAAACGTCAAACCTGCGTCGATCCTACTTCACAAGTTGCACTTCATTAAAACACGGG
This sequence comes from Orbicella franksi, assembly GCF_964199315.1. Taxonomy (NCBI): domain Eukaryota; kingdom Metazoa; phylum Cnidaria; class Anthozoa; order Scleractinia; family Merulinidae; genus Orbicella; species Orbicella franksi. The sequence continues at coordinate 9,216,391 of NC_138155.1, forward strand.
AATAAGCACGTGTCCCCGTGCTATTCACTCGATGCGCGACTAGTTATACTGTTAGGACTTGCTAGCGAATATGTCGGTACTCGTCTCTTCAGACAACGGTAGACCCGGCGCGGCTCTCTTTAGGTCTCTGTCACAAGCCTCCTAGTATGCAACGCCTTTACCGGCTGTCTATCCCTCAACGTCCTTGTTTTCTTCAAACAATGAGCATTTATTGCAAGTAGGCACTTCGCATCTCAAGCATTTATATTTAGTGTTAATGAAACAGGAACAACACATTTCCATCACGCTGTGCTTTGTCGCTAATGACTTTCGGCATTCTCCTCCGGCATTCTCGTCCTCAGAGGCCGTGCTCCTTTTGGTCAGCACCAAAAGGAGCGCGGCCTCTAGGGGCGAGAATGAATTACCGGTCGCGAAATTGTCTTTGTACAACGCATGCTCATCAGGGGGGGGGGGGGGGGCGGGGGTGAAGGGTGGAATAGCGTTTGGCAGATGGAGGAGTTTGTATTTTTGTGACGTTTGCCCAGTCCATCACATTTGAATCAGTTATTTTGTAATTTGCATGATTTAGGAATTGAGTTCAGCGCGTGTTTAGAGCGCCGTTTGCTGAAACACCGAACCACTGTCGCATTATTCGACTTGGCAAGTCGAACCTATGTTAGAATCGAACCAATTAATTTGAGTCGAATTTAATTGCAGCAAACGTCGCATCATTCTTGCGCCTATTTCAAAATTAATAGGTTCGAAGAATTGAATTCGACTAAGATTCGACGTTTACCCTGGGCCTAAGGTGAGTTGCAATATCTCAGCAGTTCAGTGCTTCATATCATTTAACTTCTCTTTATGTCACTAGAGCGAAGCGAGAAATTTATCCTTAAAAAAACCCATGCTGGTCTGTGATTTCTCTGTACGTGATATAGAATCGGTAACGATCCATTGAAACCCAGCTGGTGGACTGATGCAGTGAACACAGGGCTGAAGGACGCTTACCAAGACGCCGACCAAGTGGTGGCAATTTGCTCTGGGCGTGCGCATAAACCAATAGAGGTAATAAGCAAGAGTTACTGACTAGGATTATTTCCCCTCACCCCTGGACCGGATGACTGTCCAAAGCAGGGCTACCCCCAGAATTAAACTCGCTGGTGCCAGTTTACACACATGGGTGGAGAGAGGCACTGTGAGAGTAAAGTGTCTTGACTATGAACACAATACAATATCCCCGACAGCTCGATCCGGAGGCGAGCGCACTAACCATGGGGCCATCGTGCCACCCACAAACTCCCCTTCAAACGCGAACTTAGCTTATAAATCATAAATGATTCTTATTGTTATCGTTTTTCAGGGTGTCGACGGTGAACTAACTCCCAAACCAGTAATTACCACGCCCTACAAGCCCGAAGATGTCTGCGAAGTAGTCGTTGCTATGGGTAATAGGGTCTGCCCAGGCTATCTGATCTTGCTGACCATACTCGTGTACCTGTTTGCTTTCGCGGGATGAACCAAAACAGCATTTTCACAGCATGCTGCTTATGTACGAGTTTATTGTTATTTTCATTTCTTTTTAGTAGTTGTTTTTAAATCTTTGCGTTTTTCGTTACATTATGATTAGGAAATAAACATAACGCAAGTAAGGCTTATAGCTCCATAATTCTTAGCTAGCGATTGACATGACATTATCTAGTTAGACTGTCGATTGCGTAAACCAAAACAACTGCACTCCACTTTAGGGGCTTTTAAGCAAATATAAATGTCTCGTACTCAGAATCTCTCTGGGAAGAATAAATACGCTTTACATTTACAATACAAGTTTCTTTTGCATTATAAACGACTGACCTAACAAGAGACAGAGTATCATCACATCCCAAGCCATAGAGGAAAAGTAAATTCTACAACAGGTCAGGTAGCCAATATTATTCGAGCAAGTTGATACTAGTTTCTGTGGCATTAAGCGAATAGAGTATTCCTGGTCATCCTTTCTTGGGGTGCTAGTTCATCGAAGGTTTTAGATCTCATTTAAATTCGCCGATTCTCATTTTTACACCTGTATGGGTCGAGGTTAGCACTATTAGAGTAAAACGACTCATGCTCAAGGACACGACACAATAGACGGAATCAGTTAACGTGTGTACATCGTTATAGCCACCCAGTTCAGGTCATGTGGTGATTGGCTTGGTAGGTTACAGTTGTTCTGTTTGTAAATACTTGTTAGAGAATAAAAATGCAAGCCAGAATGTATTCTATAAAGTTGCTTATTCGTTATTAAATTGTTAAGGGAAAACTTGTTTTTGGTGCAGGGTAACATAATCGTGGGATTTTTCGGAGCATTAAAAAAGGTTACTTGATTTTCCATTTCATTACTGATCAAATTATATTTTCCCCTTATGCTATGTTATTTTGTAGTTTTCGCTTTAGAACGAAAACTTGACTTTATTCATATTCCATTTGACACCGTCGTTTAGGTATTTTCCAGCAGTGTTTACCGTTGCTATGGCTAGTTTCTTTTTGGCGTCAATCGAGATAATGAAATAAATTGATCTCTATTTTTTTAAGCGCTCTTCCAGGAAACAGACATCTGGGATTCTATAACTTATCAGGATTTTGTTGTGTGATTTTTTTAGCCAAACGTTTTTCGTTTAATCGTCCTTTTTGGACATTGAAATACAGTCGTTTAATTAAGATTTACTAACACTTAACACGCTTCCCACAAGATGAAAAGTAACGTGTCCTTGCAGCTGATAACATGGTGGTGATTCATTTGAAAATGTTTAAACTCAAGAGTACGTACAGAGAATGATATGGACTAGGCGGGTTCAGAATTTGAGAAAGGCCAACCCACGAACTTGGGATTGAGCAATTGTTTTGTTTGTAAAACTTATGTCGCGGGAGATTTACGACAACAACCTTTACATCTAAACTTAGTATTATCCTCAACTTTTAATCAATAAAAACCAAGATTGTAAGTTTTATATTACTCATATTACCTTATTTTGGTCAGCCACCTAGGAATAGTCGGTTAAAATCAAGATAGAAAATGTTTTAGTCTACCTCGATAACCTCGAAGGAAAATATGCTAAGTAGCTTTGTGCGCAGTCGCAGTAAAACCTTATGCGAACTGCGCATGACATTACGTTAGCTTGATTGAAAGTTTGACTGCGATTTGATGGATCATATGGTTGCCCCTTTAAAGGAACGTGACCAGTGAACTCCTAGTTGTTGAAGTAGTTATTGTAGCAATCCAAAACGTTTGTAGAAGAACATTGTGACAACTGTACTAGAGAGATCATTGGAAATTAAAAGTGAAGTAACCAAACAAGAGAGTGTTGGAGTGATGTGCTAGTTTCCCAAAAGATCGCTTTAACAAGCTGGTGGAGTTCCGGTTTCGGTGCCCGACGGACCGGATTTTGTTTTGAAAATCCAATCAGTGGATGACCAGACGTGGCTATGTTTTAACCGGACCACTCCGGTTATCAAATGCTCGGCTGTGGATGTTGCAGCCGACATCATTGTCATATACAGACGGTGGATTAGACGCCGAGAGCAGCGTTTGCAGTCGCTGTCGAAAACGGAACTAAAAAAAAATAAACAGAACTGAATTCGAACATTCAGGGTTAAGTCCCAAGAAGTGGAAGCCGACGCGTGCGTGTCTTTCTTTTACGGACTCGGAGTTACTTCCAGAACTAGAAGAAACACGGCAAGCTAAGAAAAGCCAAGACAAGCCAGCAAATCAAACCGCAAGAGGGAGTCTAAGACTTATTGAGGCTGCGTACTCGTTATTCCTTTTTTGTAACTTTCTCGCAACCTATGTTAATTCTAAATGATATTTTTGCACCTACGCAGTTGTGCCAATGCTCGTTGTGATGATATAATTTTGTTTTCTTCAAGTTAAAAGCTTGCCCCGACATTTGATTGGGATTGATAGGAATAGTGGTTGCTGCAATTTATGCCACCTAAACCTAAGGCCTCTAAAAAGAGTATTACGCGTTCTCAAACACGTCAGGCACAGCTGGTTGAAACACCCAAGGAAAGTAATACTTGTGTTTGTCCTGCATCCGGTATCATGAATGTTGAGCAAGAAGAAGAATTTAAAAATTCTTCTTCTTGCTCAACATTCATGGTCAGCATTCATGGTTTTAAAAAGCCTTACCACTTTTTCTGACGCCAATAAAAGGCGATCTAAAAAAAAGACGCGACAAGTATTACCCGAGCTGATACTAGTTTCTGTAGCATTACGCGACTGGAGTATTCCTGATCTTCCTTGCATGGGGTGTTAGTTCATCGAAGGTTTCAGATCCCAATTAAATTCGCCAATATCCATTTGTACGCCTGCATGGGTGGAGTTTAGCACAAATAGAGCAAAACGTGTCACGTTCAAGAACACAACACAATAGACGGAATCAGTTGATTGAATCAGTTGATTGACTTGGGAGGTTACAATTGTTCGGTTTGTAAATACTTCCAAGCAATCAGTTTTATGAGTCAAATTGCACATTTGTAATCTCCGTAATGAATGGTCACGTGGTCTGAGTTGGGTGGATGTAAACACTTTAGCCGAATCGGTCTACGATCCCGTCCAGGGCTCAAACCTGGACTGCTTCATTTGGAGTCCAGCGCATTAATCATCTGGTCACCGCTTCTCCCGCTAACCACCGGGAAGCGAGTTGATGTACGATCCTCCGGGGTGTGCTTTCAGTCATTCGAGTCAGATTCTGAAGTTTTTTGCGAGGTCGATCACGAAACACTTCTTTAACTTTTTGGTGAAGGTGAAGGTGAAGAGGAGAAAAAAAATCGAAATATAGATCCGAATTACGATTACCGACAGCTCTTCAAACTCCGCGTATTATGGCTCCGATTCATTGTTTTGAATTCAAGGCTTTTAAGCAAGGTGAAAGCGAATACAACCACGACGAGGTTGTCGCGACTTGGGGCCACCGTGTTAAGCCCAGCCGGCTCAAACTCCGTTTTCTGTGGCATGAAGCGGCTAGGAATATTGCTACTCCCCCCAGATGGGATGCAAATCCATCGCTGGAAAGGTTTGAAATGGGGTATCGACTTTTAGCTCAAGTCTAGAATAAGGTATGGAAAATCACTGATTTTGGTCTAAAGTAGGGTACGTACAGATTCCAAGGTTCTTGCCGCACAGTCCAACCAAAAGCATTCGGGAGCCCCAACCCCTTGTAGTTATGTAGCTGAACGTGCGTCATACCATAATTATCATGATAATTAAAATGTAATATAACGATATGATAATTTCCTCTTTGTGCAGTGTCATGATAGATTCCGCTCATAACAGGCAAGCTATAATTTCGCTACAATTTGTTGACACGGAGCACTATGATTGTTCCTCTGTGCCTCTTCCTGCTGCATTCCGCTGCGCTGCAAGCCTCAGCTGACCTCGCTATAGAGCATTCCTTTTTCGCTGCTCTGGATGAAGATCAAAATGTGAAGCTGTATTGGAATGTTAGCACTGAAAGCAAAGAAATTAACTTCACTGTGGAAGCCAAAACGACTGGATGGATCGGGTTTGGAATCTCCAGCGGGCAAGGCAAGATGAAAGGAGCTGATATTGTGATCGGCTGGGTGAAAGGTGGAAAAGCTTACTTCAAGGTTAGTAAATGATTCTCACGAACAACAACGGCAAGCCGTTTCATTTGGAAAGCTTCAAGTTGTTGGACAAAGGTATTAAAGGTTAAGGTTCTTATCAGCCTATAGAATGTCTGTTAGAGCACATTAAAAGCATAGGATAAGTCCGCCTTGCTCCAAATTTGTTTCGTAATGATTAATTGACGCATTCTACATTGTCAGATTTCAGGCATCACGCAGTGTCAAAACTTTCCGGGGAGGTACTCCTCCAAGGTTTTTGTTGGGAGGGTATGGCCCGAACCTTGAACTCTGTATCCTATTTCGGACTAAAATCTGTGATTTTTCACACCCTTTTTCAAATCTGAACGAAAAATCGAGCACCCATTTTGGTTTTGGGTGTCTAAAATTAGTATACGGCTCTAATTTGCGACCACATGCACAGCTAACCATACTCTTTAGGCTCGCACATACATGTACCTATACAGCCCATTAAGGGACTACCCCCCGGCAAAAGTAGCAAATATTTCCTTTTTGTTGCGGACTTAATTTGCTAACCATCGCGAGGTGCTGAGTAGATATCTGCACGTAGAGTACCTCTTTGTGGACTATCTGACGATAACGTTTGTCGCCCACAAGCATTATGATTGTCACCGACCCCCTAAGGATACCTCTTCATGCCGCCGAGCCTGGCGACAAACGAAAGCTCGACCGCTCGATCGATTGGAAACATTACCCGTTCAATTCAATATGTTAATTTTCTGAAAATGCTTTTCACACTCCAATGTTGCATAGTCTCCGGTATTAAACTTGGACCGGCTTCGAACAACATCTTACAGCTGACATTATCATGGGAAACTATTACGTAAGCAATCAACTGTAGACTGCAGACTGAGGGTAAGATGCTGAAGATGCAGACCGAAATGTAGACTGCAAACCGGAGTAAGAAAATGCAGACTGCAGACCGGAGTAAATGTAGACTGAGGGTAAAATGTGGACTGCAGACTATAAACTTTTCAAGTACGAATCGTGTTATTATTAAGTGCTAACGGTCAGTATAGGTTATTCAGGGTAATTGCAGTAAAAATATGCACTTCAGTTAGAATGAACAGCGCTGCGGTTAGCCTGTTTACCCGTTTAGCCTGTTTACCGGCTTAGATCTCAAGGATGAAAATGGTAACACGTATATGGTTAAAATTTGCAGTATGCAGTCTTCATTTTACTCTCAGTCTGCATTTTCCAGTGAGCAGTCCACAGTTTGCGTTTTACACTAAATTACGTAATCGACATCAAAACAAGAACACTTGAAAAGCAAAGTATGCCAGGCCAAGGGCTATAAGAGTATTGCAAGTTTAAGGGAGTTTTATGAAACTCTATTCATATTTACTCACTCGGCATGATAAATCAAGCGGTAAGAAGACCCATTGTTTAACCAGGTAAGCTTATGTCTATAATTATCTCTCCATAATAAGTCCGATGGCGTGCTATATGCTTAAAATGTCCACAGTAATGGCTGACCTTAAAAAACTGAACAACTGAATGCAAATTTCCACCGATAACCCCTCAGAGAGTGCATGCTGGCTAAAACATTTCGTTGCAAAAATTTGGTAAATTTAGGTTTTCGTATTTTCATGAGTATGCAAGGGATCCCTATGAAACTTGAGTTGCGCAGATGTAATTTGATCTACGAACTAAGTTAACCATTTTGTTTACGTGGAAAAGACGCAAAATTCTAGGTCCACTATCGGCTATAATCGTCATAACACCAGCGCAGTCACGCATAAAATGTTTTTTGTTAATTAATTTAATTAAGAAGCTCACTAAATGTGTGAAATAACGAGAATTGATCGACATCATGATCCCCTAACCGATACTCGATCAATTTTACTATAGGGACGGATGTAAGAGGCCGATATTCGCTTGAAAAACGACCAATACATGTATACATTTTTTTTAATACTAACCAAGGAGAAGTGGGCTAGCCCCTAGGTAGCACTTGCTGATATATCTAGATGGGCTGCTCCAGTGACTCAAGTCTTCCCCGAGGGTACTTCATTGTCCGTAACTGTGAGACCTTGTCAGTGCAATAAGGCTGGATGGACATATCACAATTATTTCACGGATAGTACACATAACATGCGTTCCATTCCCTCTATCCCTTACCATTACGTCCGCTAAAAGACAAAGACCATTAATCTCGATTATTCATCGCTGTCGGTAGGGTATTCGAGAGAATAATTTACGATTTTTTAGCCCCGGCGAGGTACTCTGATACACTGGCTATATATGTATGTGCCGAGGTTTTTGAGGTTCCCGAATAACTTCGTGTAGAGTGCACTTCCGTCCCCTCCGCCGCCCCCGACCCCCGCCCCCCCCCCCTCTCCCTCTCCAGGCTTGTATCCAACTGTCAATCAGGCTTTAGAGCACTTAACCGCAGACGTTATCAATATAGATAACAGTTTAAGAAGTGATGTAATATTCATAGAATTACAAGTAACTTTTGCAAGCCAAAAAGACCCACTCAACCCACAATGTTTTTTTATGTCATCTTCAGGGCATGAAGTGAAATAACGTCGAAAACGCTTGATTTCTTACATTTTTTATTCTTTTAAATATATCCTTTTAGCCTTGTAAAATTATTTTCAAAAAAATGTTGGCTCTTTTGTTAAATACATATTTCTAATTTACCTTTCTGTACTGTAGGATCGACATGCCGATGGTTACGTGATGCCAGCGGTTGACTCCCAGCAAAACTATCAGTTGATTTCCCTGACGGAGAAGAGCGGGAAAACCACAATGAAGTTTTCAAGAAAGTTTGACACTTGCGATTCAGAAGACAACAAAATTGAGGTAAATAAGTCACCTGCTATTAGATCGTTTGCAAATGACGTCATCGCCGCCACGTTGCATGTTAATTCTAACTACAATCATGGACGAAACTCTGGGACAAACTCGCGGGACTTTTGGCGCTTTTGGGTACAAGCCAGACGCCAATACAACTTCACCTGCCTAACCTCGCCCTCCAACCATGCAATGTTGAAAACTACTACCCGCAATTGTTTGGGGAGAGGGAACAGTAACGCGTTTTTAAAAGGAAAGCAGTGCTTTTTTCAAACTTCAGTGGTAAAAGAAAGATAATTCGTTAAATTACATGAGTGTCTCAAGGAGTTTTGTGCACGATTCTAGCTTTATTGCTCCTTACAAGACAACTGTTTTCCAGTTCAAGTGACTCCTTATCCCTAAACTTATTTCCGGTAGCGTTTTTTCTTATTTAGTGTTATAATTCTTCTTATTATTATTTTTTATCTTTATTTTTTTATGTTTTATCCAGAGCATGTTTTCTTGGCCGGTATGTTTTTATATACAACTGTGAATTATATTTTACGTGCGACAATTCAAATTATTCTTCGATGTATTCTTTTTCTGCCTTTTTATCGCCCGGGAACCCACCACGTGACCTGCAAACTTACTGAACTGCCTACAAATACAATAGGGGAGATTCATGCTGACGTCATTGTTTACGTTTTTGCTCATTTGCATACGGCTCTGCGTACAGAAGGAAGTATGTTATTTGTGAATTGACTCCAGGCGGCTAGTAAAGCTCAATACATGGTGAAATTTTTAGCTCTTTGGATGTAATATTCAAGGAGATATTGTCTTTCAAAAACTGCAAAATTTCTGGGTGGCAAAAGCGCTAATGAGCTCATACATGTATTCTTTGTAAAATTTTGAGTTTTTAAACCCTTGTTGCACAAAAAGTATTCAATACATAAGGAAGAGTTAATCATACTAAGGCCTTTCAATATTTAGAAGTGATAAATTTCTAGCTCCACCAGAAACTGAATTGCTTATGCTAGTGAGACAAATATTATAAACAAGGATTCCCCTATAGCGGTCTTATCATGGGTAATGTCGTCTAACTGTGTTTTTGCTGTAAATAATATTGAGCTCATGTGTAACTGTGACCACGCTTTGGTGTGAAGAAAAGGCAGATCGCCTCATTTTCACAGCTGCTTAAAGGAGCCCAGTCACGGCATTTCAAGTTATTTTTGTCGCGTGCGCATGTAGAATTACCTTGAGTTGAACAAACCCCTAAAATAGCAGTACACTGATCAACATGGAAATACACCCAAGGGATAATAGTAAACCATAAAGTAGCAAGGATACTTAAGGATGGAGAAGATTGACACGGATTACAAACGAAGAACTTGAAAAAAATAAATAGGCTAAGCTTTTCAAGATGAGCAAAGCGTGACGTACATAACTGCGATGATCATTCATTGTCTTCACGTTATGTTTACACGTCCTTACTTTTTCTAGGCAGGAACGACCAAAGTTATTTATGCTTATCATCCAGACGATCCTTCCTCAGAAAATAGCATTCCAGGCCACAATCTCAAAAACATGGGATCGAGAAGTCTCTTACTACTGAACAGTCTTGAAAAAATACCAACCTTGCCATCTGACACTAAAACATTCGACATACTGCACGACAAGGTAAGAATGGTAAAATAATTCGTGTTATCGTGCATACCTTTTGCTTTTCGTTTTAATTCCCTCGAAGGAGAGGTGGTTCAAAACTTTTGGCACCTCCCACTTATTGCAGTGAATTTGAAATCTGAGTAGAAACAGCTTGCAGCGTCATTATCTTTCAATATCTTGGAAAACTTCCCATAAACGTTCATGACAGGTAAGATAGAAGAATTTCAAAGCTAAGCAACCAAATACTATGTCTACTTTTTTTCAAGAGAAAAAAAAGCTTTGGCGTTTTGTTTGTTTTGACTCGTCTACCAATGGCACGTCGAGACTCGCGTACTTGATACAAGCAGGGCCAATTTTAAGGAAGGCAGACTAACGTTACGGACAATAGAGAAACTTCCTTAAAGTTTACTAGATTGACATATCACCCATTCAGACCGCACAGTTTTTGAAGGTGTGAGAGGGGAGCGTTGTGGGGAGGGGAACGGGGTTGTGAGCTTTTGAGGCCCTCGACCTCTATCTCTTACATCATTTAAGTTTTCACAATAAAACTTGGAATATTTACTAATAACATGGAATGATGACATCGTATGATGTTGAAACGACGCCATCATTTCTGAACAGCCACTATCTTGGCTCGACCAATTTGGATCATATGATCTTTAAAGAACTTTAAAAAAAATCAAAATTGTCAAAACCAGAAGCACATCACCTTCTGTCAAAACCGATAAAGCTAACATCCAACTAAGAAATAAAAATACGAAAGTTAAAATAATCTCTGTTAAAAAAACCCAAGAAAATTGGAAATTGGAAAACAAATACATTAAGATCCCTGATTAATGATTAACTTATTACTCAAGTTATTTCCAGATTCATTCTTTACCCTGGGGACTTTTGAAATAAAAGGCCTCCATAGTTTGTGAGGGCTTCAAACTTCACTCCGCCCGGTCTGAGCAGGATTAAAGTTAGGCCCTTAACACTTCCAAAAGTGTAGATAATAATAAAACTACTCCATTTGAATATTCTTATGTATATAACTAGTTAGCTCTACTTAAAGGGGCCTTCTTTTTATGTTTATTTTCCAGATGGCCCTTCCAAAGGGACGAACCAACTATATGTGTGCCGTATTTGAGATGCCAAGATTTAATGAAACCCACCATATGATTAAGGTAGGAATATTTCGTTTCAACTACTTAAAAAAACACAGAATATTTAAAATAGAACACCAACAATTGGTTGGTAACAAGTGAGGTTAAGTAATTGTTGGTCGGTAGGTCGGTCGGTAGGAGAGTAGCTAGGTAGGTCAGTCAGTCTGTCGGTCGGTCGGTCGGTCAGTCGGTCGGTCGGTCGGTCGGTCGGTAGGTCGGTCGGTCGGTCGGTCGGTCGGTCGGTCGGTAGGAGAGTAGCTAGGTAGGTCAGTCTGTCGGTCGTTTGGTAGGTCGGTCAGTCGGTCGGTAGGTACATGTAGGTACGTAGGTAGATAGATACGTAGGTCGGTCGGTCGGTTGGCGTCGGTAGATAGGTAGGTAGGTAAGTCGGTCGGTTGGTAGGTTATTAGGGTGGGGTACGTGATTTTTTTCATCCAAAGTAAGTAGGCCGGAAGTGGATCACGTGTGGCTAAGGAAAACGTGGAAACTCTCCTGAACAATTTCAGAGGACATTTTAAGGAGTATAGCTAGTTAAGGTACAGTAGGATAAATTTACATTGAGTAGATAGCCCTGACGTCATATGGCGTAAAATGACGTCATTTGACTCGCCATCTTGGATTAGCCATCTTTAATTTTACCATGTTGTTAAAAAGTCAAGAAATAACGGAAATTAATACAAAACCAAGCCAAAATGCTTATAAAATGTAAACATTCAAGAATGTCTGCAATTTCATGAAGATAACTGGAAAAATAATAGAGAATAATATCAAAAAAATGCTTTTTGACCAAACCTACCTAAAGTTTGCGGTTGCCGTGGCGTCGTCACAAACCGTGGATACACAATTGACATATCAAAATATTTGCAAAGGATTAATGAACAGCCACTGAAAGTTTCAGCATGTTAGAGTAAGTCTTCTTTTCAAAAGCTTGGTAAAAACCTTATGGGGTTGCATCCATCTCCCCCCTCCTCTCCCTTGTACGTCCGAGAGTTAATCATTAGAGGGTATCAAGACCATTCTGGATTTTGTAGCAACATTTGTGAAGTAGTGATTTCTCAGAATTCAGCCACCAGCGGCATAATTCACCTCGTGGACGATAAAAAGTTGCAATAAACCCAACTTGTGCTTCTCTTTCGAACTTAGGTTGAGCCGGTCATTCAAGTAGGTCATGAAGGCGTGGTCCATCACATGTTGTTGTACGAGTGCAACGATACTTTCCCAGATCACCATCTGAATTATACCGGTCACTGTTATACTCGTAATATGCCTCCAGCGATCGCAGAGTGTACAGGAGGATCAGCTATGGCCGCTTGGGCCATTGGTGGAAAAGTAAGCAAAGCTTGGTTCTTTTTTTTAAGTGGAAATAGCAGAAGAAGTAAAATAAAAAAAAGATAAATTAATCAATGTGTCAGGCTTCTGGCTAGCCAACAAGGCCGTACTAATCGGCGGCAAGTGCCAGATTGAATTTGCACTTGGAGTATTCGGTTTTTAGGAAGGAGGAAACTCAACCAACAGTTGACAATTAAACGAGATTCCAGGCCCAGCATTCAAACCCTCGTACATTGGTGGGAGGCGTGACCATCAATGAGTAACTAGAAGGAAACTGTATCACTTGCCCGGTGGTAATTATAACAAAATATGCACAAGTATCCTACACAAAATGAGAGTTACTGACAAAACTCAAGAGCTGTGAGGGCCTTCGAACTAGTAGCACTAAGCCTTTTTTATATTTCTTTCTTCCGGTTTAAGTGACATGCCTGTAAACTAGCTAGTTGTAGCTAAGTTTACTGACCACTATGAACAACAAAATCTGAATATTTGTTGTTTTGAACGTAGTTGTATTCGGTAGACGTCGAATCTTAAGTTCGTATTATTTCTGCATATCCCTTGCTACTGCAGGAAATTGTTTCTTTTCTTTTACAAGGAATTCTATTATCCCGAAAACGTCGGATTTCCACTCGGAAGGGCTGACAGTCCAAAGATTGTGATATTGGAGATACATTACGACAATCCTGAGGAGAAGGAAGGTACTCTGTTACAGATTGCGCTAATTATTATTATTTTTTGTGGTTACTGGCTTCTAACCAGTCACCAATATGTCATCGTGTGCGTTAGTAAGTAAGTAAGATAGTCCGTGACTTTTCGGATCTCACGAAGCGAGGCCGAAAATACCACGAGATTTGCTCAAGTTCTTTTGATCGATTTTCACCTTTAAAACGCGAGTTTTAATAAAAATAACTACTATTACTGTTTAAAATTGGTTCCGTTTAACTTTATATCACTATTGGAGTGAAAAAAAAAATGCGAATTTGCTAGCAGAGACGTAGCGTTACGGAGCATTACGAATGATCCGTAGCCGCTGACCGCCCGAAGGACATTGCCGACTCGTTTTCCCATGCTCTTGCTACACGACTTTACATTGTTTGGATAATCAGGTGAGCAGCCGCAATGTTTTCTAAAAACCCTAAGTACATAGGAAGGGAATTTAACTATGGACATGGACTTTGCCTCAGTCATGATTTTGTTTTCTGCCCAGGGTGCTGTTTTTAGAATGATTTTATTAAAATGTTGACCTTAGTGAATTTCTGTCATTCGCTACGTCCATTGACACTTTGTTTGGTTCTCGAATGTCTTTGTTCCTCTTACTTATTAGATAGTTTTGTTATTCTGATAGGGATATGCTACCCTGAATAAGGCTCTGAAGACAAGTCTCTTGTACATGTTACTACCTCAAATGGGTACCTTAGTTCCTCTCTGTTGTGATCGTCTACATGAAGGTCGGTTCTAAAAAGAATTGTTGTTGCTGAGATCACACTACGTGAACTACTGATACTCCTTGGTTCAAGTTGTAGTCAAGCAGGTCTACATCACGTCTTAGGTCTTGCCTATTGCTGTAAACTGACCTGCACTGTCAAATAAAGTTGTATGTATGTTTGTGTATGTATGTGTGTATGTGTGTGTGTGTGTGTGTGTGTGTGTGTGTGTGTGTGTATGTATGTATGTAAACCTTTCATAGCATATGTACCTTTGTCATTTAGGACTGATTGACAGTTCTGGTATGAGAATTTACCACACCAAGCAATTGAGGAAATACGACGCAGGAGTTCTTCTGGTCGGAGCAAGTGCTGACTATACTATGCTTATCCCGCCAAGACAGAGAGACTGGCAAACCAATGGCTTCTGTACCAAGGACTGTTCAATGAAGGTACGGGGCATGTGAATAACAGAGGAGATAGGTGTTGTGAAATTCCTCTTTTTGTTTTAAGACACTTCTAAAGGTCGTTGATGATTTGCAACGATTGCCCAAACGTGGCAAAGAAGATTGAGAGTTCTTCACACTTCACGCCAATACGTTTCACTCGTGGAATTTCGCGCCCAAAGAATACTTTATTAGATTTTTTTTTCTTTCCAACTAATGTCGGAAAAGCTCGTGGTGACCTGGTCTACTTGTTTGGAAGATAAACTTGTGCAAGACCACAGTTTCTTTCTTTTTCTGCCCGCGCGCAATACTCATCTAACAACACGAATTACGTGACACTAATAAGCACTAATGACTGGCCCCAAGGGAGAGAAGCTGAGAGAGTGAGTTTTGTTTCCCCGTGGCCCTCATTGTTGAATGTCAACATTAAGGTAGAGGGAAAAAACACTTACTGTTTGCCATGGGACCAGTAATTAAGTGTTTTGTTATGCCTCCTAACTCAAATATAGGAAGAACTGCAAAAAAATTATTTGCTTGAAGCCGGCAGGCACAACAAATTTGCCGCAGTTTTAAGGTGTACGAACTGATCACGTGCAAAGCGAAAGACGTGCAAGTTGTTGTTTCCCTAGGGAGTTAGTGAGCTTTGTTTGCCCCAGTGAGTTAGCGAGTTTTGACCCCCGACACGTGACAAGTTCTCCTCCAATCGGAAAACGTGTTTAAGTTGGGAGGTATAACAACGATGCTTATTAACAGACAATAACAAAACCAAAATCAACGGTTGCATGCCAACTTCCTAGATCCCCATTTAATCCTGCAACTGATGTCATCTTACCTGAGGTGTATAGAGAGACGATATCTCTCGGTGGAGGGAATTCTTGCAGTGCATTTTAGTTTATATATATATCTGACCGAATTCACAAAAACATGCCCGCAATGACTCAAAGACAGTCCCACGGGCCAGAAGTCTTCTGATCACCCCCCTGGCCAGGAGATTGGCCTCTCACGCATGCACTTGGCGTGGGCCACTTTAGCAGGGTGCCATGTCAACACAGAAGCCTCAAACAAGGTTAAACAACTGAGTAAAATACCCAGAAACACCGTCAATATCAAGGTTATTTCACACTGAAAACTCAAAGTCTGGCTACCTGAGGGTGTCAGTACAAGACACCCCCCCCCCCCCCACTACTTTTGACAGCTGGCCGTCAGCAAATTACCAGCAGATAGGTCAGTGCCTGGGCCATGCGCCCGGGCTGGCTTAAACGGAGTCCACCCTGGGTTTAAGGTCGCCAGCTTAGCCTGGATTCGGGCGCACCAGGCGAAAACCTAGCGGGCATGTTTTTGCGAAATCGCTCAGATATGTAAGTAAGTAAGTAAGTAAGTAATATAAGTAAGTAAGTAACCTTTATTTAAACACGATAAGCAATTAAGCTTGCAGTTTGTGGGGTCGTGTGTAAATTAACAACAGAGAATAATTACATAATAAGAATTGAAAAAATTTACAATGTAAGATCTAATCTAGTTTAAATAAAACTTTGCAGCTAATAATAATTTACCTAATTATTAACATTATGTGACTAATAAACGTATACCAATGGGCAGTCGAGTCATCTTCTGCAGTATATATTCGCAAAGCTAATGTCCCTGACCAAAGTAAGATTATTGATCATCTTAGAGAAGCTGTTTACACTGTTCGCCATTCGACATCCAATCGGTAAAAAATTCCACAGAATTGTACCTCTGTAAGATACGGAGGATTTCTTGATATAAAAAGTAAGTGTTGGTTTTTCTTGCGTGTAAAAGCAATAGAAAAATTTACTAACTTTTTTTCTGATCCAAAGGCTTTTAAAGACACGAAGCTACCTAACGGAGGGATCAATATCTTCGCTGCGGTTTTGCATACGCATCTGGCAGGTAATTAAAACAATAAACTTACAATAAAAATATGGACTACTGGATGACTAGCAAAGTACAGAGAACTTCCAGGACCAAGATCACAACAAACACTTAAGTACTACATCGAAACTTAAAAAAAAATCATTTGAACAGTTAAATACATTACCTATCTACAAGCCTGCCTGGTGCATACGACTGCACTCATTATACATAGCTAACTATCTGATTTGCTTTTTCTCATTTCCAAGGCCGAAAAACCTGGCTTCGTCACGTTAGAGATGGTGTGGAACTTCCTGAAATAGTCAGAGATGACCATTATGACTTCAACTTTCAGGAATATCACTCACTGAGGAACGAAGTTCACGTAAAGCCGGTAAGAATTAAGTTTCCCTTCTACAAAATTTCTGCCAGTACTGCTACGTATTTGTACATTCAGCCACTTTGAATAAAGTACTGATTAAAAATAACTCAGTCACGGTATTTTGGCCTTCGATTAAAATTGAAAAAAAAAAAAAAACCCTGAAAATAGTAGTTTATTGAGATTGAAAAATACCTAAGAGATAGTAATGCAACGTAATGGGAAAAGGATTGTTAAGGGTTGAGAAGATTCAACGAATTTAAAAAAAAAAAAAAAAATGACTAAAATTTTCAAGATACGCAAACCGTGGGGTAACTCCTTTAAGGTTAAGCCTGTCAACACTATTTCGCTGCATCTAATGGGACAAGCTGCAGACAATTCAGGCAAAGCGAACTTGACTACTCTTGTTATTTCGTTTGTTTTATTTTTCTTGATGAGTTATCTTAACGCTTAACTTATTAAACATTTGTCCTATAATGGATTTGTTCTGTTTCGTGGGTATTAATTATATTATTTTTTCGATCACAGGGTGATACAATAATAAATGTCTGTATTTATAATACGGAGGATCGAGAAACAGCGACAGTGGTAAGCATCCCCTTCCCCACCCGGAGGGGGATAATCCCTTCTGTAAGGGCTATATAAGTATGCGCGGCCCCAAAGGGTATGGGTTTTCTGAAAACAGTATAGATTTTGACAATTTTGGTCTGGAATAGGATATGGTTTTCACTCTGTCTTGACACTGGGTATTTTGTTTGAAAGGAACTATTTGTTTTTCTGATCAATATTGGAAAGCTTGTAACCCTTCTCAAATGAAAACGCAAATGCAAGCTGTTTCTGTACTACTAATTTTAAAGGTCTAAAATGGGGTATCGATTTGTCTCTAAGGTCTGAAACAGGGCATGAAAAATTCCAGATTTTGGTGTGAAATAGGGTACAGTTTTCAAGGTTCGGGCCTCAAACCACCCCTCAAAAAAACTTTGGGGACTACCCCCTGTACCCCTCCCTCTCTCCCTCCCCTCCCCCCCCCCCCCACGAGAGTGGTAAGTCACAACAGAATCACAAGCTAAAGTTGAGCGCGATTTAAACAAACAGTTGCAGATAATCGTCCAACAAAATCAACGACACCGAAATCGAACTCTTTCGTTGCCACTAGCAGCCTATACTCCCTCCTTACTATCTTTTACTGAAACGATTGGGCAGTTTTACGGAATTGTGGTAGTAAAAAAATTGTTAAAATGAAACTCAAAAAATGTTCCTAGAACAGCGAGAGAGACGAAATAAGGTAAGGCAACAATTTTCGTTCACTTAATTTTAGCGGTCAGCTTAGCACACATGCTTCACTCACATCTAGGGACAAATGTTTTAACAGACGTTTGAAGAACCGGTTGGTATTTTGTGTTTTGAAGAAACCCATAAACTGCCTATCACAGACTATCTTTTCTTTTCTTGGTTTTCAATTAAGGGAGCTCTTGCAACGACTGATGAGATGTGCCTGTCATTCATCCTGTATTATCCCAAAGTCAACGTAACAGACTGTAGGTCGAGAGAAAAACCAGCCTATAATGCCTGGTTTAAAAAATATTACAAGTAAGTTCCTTTACAGTGTTGCTTCAGTGAAAATGCAAGTTAAAGGCATTGAGATCTTTAAGGCCTAGGGCAAACGTCGAATCCAGGTCGTGTCGAGTAAATTAATAATAGGTGCGACAAAGAGTCGACTTAATTCCAGCGTGGTAGCAAACGTCAAACCTGCGTCGATCCTACTTCACAAGTTGCACTTCATTAAAACACGGGAATAAGCACGTGTCCCCGTGCTATTCACTCGATGCGCGACTAGTTATACTGTTAGGACTTGCTAGCGAATATGTCGGTACTCGTCTCTTCAGACAACGGTAGACCCGGCGCGGCTCTCTTTAGGTCTCTGTCACAAGCCTCCTAGTATGCAACGCCTTTACCGGCTGTCTATCCCTCAACGTCCTTGTTTTCTTCAAACAATGAGCATTTATTGCAAGTAGGCACTTCGCATCTCAAGCATTTATATTTAGTGTTAATGAAACAGGAACAACACATTTCCATCACGCTGTGCTTTGTCGCTAATGACTTTCGGCATTCTCCTCCGGCATTCTCGTCCTCAGAGGCCGTGCTCCTTTTAGTCAGCACCAAAAGGAGCGCGGCCTCTAGGGGCGAGAATGAATTACCGGTCGCGAAATTGTCTTTGTACAACGCATGCTCATCAGGGGGGGGGGGGGGGCGGGGGTGAAGGGTGGAATAGCGTTTGGCAGATGGAGGAGTTTGTATTTTTGTGACGTTTGCCCAGTCCATCACATTTGAATCAGTTATTTTGTAATTTGCATGATTTAGGAATTGAGTTCAGCGCGTGTTTAGAGCGCCGTTTGCTGAAACACCGAACCACTGTCGCATTATTCGACTTGGCAAGTCGAACCTATGTTAGAATCGAACCAATTAATTTGAGTCGAATTTAATTGCAGCAAACGTCGCATCATTCTTGCGCCTATTTCAAAATTAATAGGTTCGAAGAATTGAATTCGACTTAGATTCGACGTTTACCCTTGGCCTAAGGTGAGTTGCAATATCTCAGCAGTTCAGTGCTTCATATCATTTAACTTCTCTTTATGTCACTAGAGCGAAGCGAGAAATTTATCCTTAAAAAAACCCATGCTGGTCTGTGATTTCTCTGTACGTGATATAGAATCGGTAACGATCCATTGAAACCCAGCTGGTGGACTGATGCAGTGAACACAGGGCTGAAGGACGCTTACCAAGACGCCGACCAAGTGGTGGCAATTTGCTCTGGGCGTGCGCATAAACCAATAGAGGTAATAAGCAAGAGTTACTGACTAGGATTATTTCCCCTCACCCCTGGACCGGATGACTGTCCAAAGCAGGGCTACCCCCAGAATTAAACTCGCTGGTGCCAGTTTACACACATGGGTGGAGAGAGGCACTGTGAGAGTAAAGTGTCTTGACTATGAACACAATACAATATCCCCGACAGCTCGATCCGGAGGCGAGCGCACTAACCATGGGGCCATCGTGCCACCCACAAACTCCCCTTCAAACGCGAACTTAGCTTATAAATCATAAATGATTCTTATTGTTATCGTTTTTCAGGGTGTCGACGGTGAACTAACTCCCAAACCAGTAATTACCACGCCCTACAAGCCCGAAGATGTCTGCGAAGTAGTCGTTGCTATGGGTAATAGGGTCTGCCCAGGCTATCTGATCTTGCTGACCATACTCGTGTACCTGTTTGCTTTCGCGGGATGAACCAAAACAGCATTTTCACAGCATGCTGCTTATGTACGAGTTTATTGTTATTTTCATTTCTTTTTAGTAGTTGTTTTTAAATCTTTGCGTTTTTCGTTACTTTATGATTAGGAAATAAACATAACGCAAGTAAGGCTTATAGCTCCATAATTCTTAGCTAGCGATTGACATGACATTTTCTAGTTAGACTGTCGATTGCGTAAACCAAAACAACTGCACTCCACTTTAGGGGCTTTTAAGCAACTATAAATGTCTCGTACTCAGAATCTTTCCAGGAAGAATAAATACGCTTTACATTTACAATACAAGTTTCTTTTACATTATAAACGACTGACCTAACAAGAGACAGAGTATTATCACATCCCAAGCCATAGAGGAAAAGTAAATTCTACAACAGGTCAGGTAGCCAATATTATTAGAGCAAGCTGTACTAGTTTCTGTGGCATTAAGCGACTAGAGTATTCCTGGTCATCCTTGCTTGGGGTGCTAGTTCATCGAAGGTTTCAGATCTCATTTAAATTCGCCGATTCTCATTTTTACACCTGTATGGGTGGAGGTTAGCACTATTAGAGTACAACGAGTCATTCTCAAGGACACGGCACAATAGACGGAATCAGTTAACGTGTGTACATCGTTATAGCCACCCAGTTCAGGTCATGTTATGATTGACTTGGGAGGTTACAGTTGTTCTGTTTGTAAATACTTGTTAGAGAATAAAATGCAAGCCAAAATGTATTCTATAAAGTTACTTATTCGTTATTAAATTGTTAAGGGAAAACTTGTTTTTGGTGCAGGGTAACATAATCGTGGGATTTTTCGGACCATTTTATCACTGATCAAATTATATTTTCCCCTTATGCTATGTTATTTTGTAGTTTTCGTTTTAGAACGAAAACTTGACTTTATTCATATTCCATTTGACACCGTCGTTTAGGTATTTTCCAGCAGTGTTTACCGTTGCTATGGTTAGTTTCTTTTTGGCGTCAATCGAGATAATGAAATAAATTGATCTCTATTTTTTTAAGCGCTCTTCCAGGAAACAGACATCTGGGATTCTATAACTTATCAGGATTTTGTTGTGTGATTTTTTCAGCCAAACGTTTTTCGTTTAATCGTCCTTTTTGGACATTGAAATACAGTCGTTTAATTAAGATTTACTAACACTTAACACGCTTCCCACAAGATGAAAAGTAACGTGTCCTTGCAGCTGATAACATGGTGGTGATTCATTTGAAAATGTTCAAACTCAAGAGTACGTACAGAGAATGATATGGACTAGGCGGGTTCAGAATTTGAGAAAGGCCAACCCACGAACTTGGGATTGAGCAATTGTTTTGTTTGTAAAACTTATGTCGCGGGAGATTTACGACAACAACCTTTACATCTAAACTTAGTATTATCCTCAACTTTTAATCAATAAAAACCAAGATTGTAAGTTTTATATTACTCATATTACCTTATTTTGGTCAGCCACCTAGGAATAGTCGGTTAAAATCAAGGTAGAAAATGTTTTAGTCTACCTCGATAACCTCGAAGGAAAATATGCTAAGTAGCTTTGTGCGCAGTCGCAGTAAAACCTTATTCGAACTGCGCATGACATTACGTTAGCCTGATTGAAAGTTTGACTGCGATTTGATGGATCATATGTTTGCCCCTTTAAAGGAACGTGACCAGTGAACTCCTAGTTGTTGAAGTAGTTATTGTAGCAATCCAAAACATTTGTAGAAGAACGTTGTGACAACTGTACTAGAGATATCACTGGAAATTAAAAGTCAAGTAACCAAACAAGAGAGTGTTGGAGTGATCTGCTAGTTTCTCAAAAGATCGCTTTAACAAGCTGGTGGAGTTCCGGTTTCGGTGCCCGACGGACCGGATTTTGTTTTGAAAATCCAATCAGTGGATGGCTGGACGTGGCTATGTTTTAACCGGACCACTCCGGTTATCAAATGCTCGGCTGTGGATGTTGTAGCCGACATCATTGTCATATACAGACGGTGGATTAGACGCCGAGAGCAGTGTTTGCAGTCGCTGTCGAAAACGGAACTAAAAAAAAATAAACAGAACTGAGTTCGAACATTCAGGGTTAAGTCCCAAGAAGTGGAAGCCGACGCGTGCATGTCTTTCTTTTACGGACTCGGAGTTACTTCCAGAACTAGAAGAAACACGGCAAACTAAGAAAAGCCAAGACAAGCCAGCAAATCAAACCGCAAGAGGGAGTCTAAGACTTATTGAGGCTGCGTACTCGTTATTCCTTTTTTGTAACTTTCTCGCAACCTATGTTAATTCTAAATAATATTTTTGCACCTACGCAGTTGTGCCAATGCTCGTTGTGATGATATAATTTTGTTTGCTTCAAGTTAAAAGCTTGCCCCGACATTTGATTGGGATTGATAGGAATGGTGGTTGCTGCAATTTATGCCACCTAAACCTAAGGCCTCTAAAAAGAGTATTACGCGTTCTCAAACACGTCAGGCACAGCTGGTTGAAACACCCAAGGAAAGTAATACTTGTGTTTGTCCTGCATCCGGTATCATGAATGTTAAGCAAGAAGAAGAATTTAAAAATTCTTCTTCTTGCTCAACATTCATGGTCAGCATTCATGGTTTTAAAAAGCCTTACCACTTTTTCTGACGCCAATAAAAGGCGACCTAAAAAAAAGAAGCGACAAGTATTACCCGAGCTGATACTAGTTTCTGTAGCATTACGCGACTGGAGTATTCCTGATCTTCCTTGCATGGGGTGTTAGTTCATCGAAGGTTTCAGATCCCAATTAAATTCGCCGATATCCATTTGTACGCCTGCATGGGTGGAGTTTAGCACAAATAGAGCAAAACGTGTCATGTTCAAGAACACAACACAATAGACGGAATCAGTTGATTGAATCAGTTGATTGACTTGGGAGGTTACAATTGTTCGGTTTGTAAATACTTCCAAGCAATCAGTTTTATGAGTCAAATTGCACATTTGTAATCTCCGTAATGAATGGTCACGTGGTCTGAGTTGGGTGGATGTAAACACTTTAGCCGAATCGGTCTACGATCCCGTCCAGGGCTCAAACCTGGACTGCTTCATTTGGAGTCCAGCGCATTAATCATCTGGTCACCGCTTCTCCCGCTAACCACCGGGAAGCGAGTTGATGTACGATCCTCCGGGGTGTGCTTTCAGTCATTCGAGTCAGATTCTGAAGTTTTTTGCGAGGTCGATCACGAAACACTTCTTTAACTTTTTGGTGAAGGTGAAGGTGAAGAGGAGAAGAGAAACCGAAATATAGATCCGAATTACGATTACCGACAGCTCTTCAAACTCCGCGTATTATGGCTCCGATTCATTGTTTTGAAGTCAAGGCTTTTAAGCAAGGTGAAAACGAATACAACCACGACGAGGTTGTCGCGACTTGGGGCCACCGTGTTAAGCCCAACCGGCTCAAACTCCGTTTTCTGTGGCATGAAGCGGCTAGGAATATTGCTACTCCCCCCAGATGGGATGCAAATCCATCGCTGGCTACCGGTCAGTATTTTGTTAGGTTATCCCAACAAGTGGCCGGTGCCCATTTATACTCCTGTCCTGTGTCTTGCTTCAGAACACAACACAATGATACCGGTTAGTGTTCGAAACTGGACCGCTCGATTCAGAGTCCGGCCAGCGCGCTAATCATTTGGTTACAGCGCCTGTTCTTCCTTCACCCACGATCAGACGT
Organism: Orbicella franksi; assembly: GCF_964199315.1. Classification (NCBI taxonomy): domain Eukaryota; kingdom Metazoa; phylum Cnidaria; class Anthozoa; order Scleractinia; family Merulinidae; genus Orbicella; species Orbicella franksi. Next base: position 9,240,027 of record NC_138155.1, read on the forward strand.
TCCCGGGTTTTTGCAGGGATGAGTGAGGAACAGTAGCCTAACGGTTAACAAAGAGGGACCAGTAACCTCCAATGCATGACGGGAAGAGATAGTAGTTGTGTGAGATTGCCCAAAGGGCCTTTTGATAGTTTTCAGGAACGTTTAATTTTCCTGAGAATATAATATTCCTGTAAGCTTTTTCGGGGAAACAGATGTTCTGTCTAGGACGCTTTTTGATTTTCACACAGAGCACTGTTGTAAACAACGAACATTTGTCATATACACGTATTTCTTTTGAACATTACACAACCTGTTTTCAAAGATGTCTTTATTTGAATTAAGGTGGTCACAGGAAAAGTGCAAAATAAATGTCTTCAGGACATAGTAATGATATGAGAGAGGAACTGAAAGAGTCTGAATAATGCACTCAAAGAGACTGAGGAAAATTTCAAGAAAGTTTCCAGTTCGTTTCCTGTGCCCAGTAAACAGAAATAAAGTGATTTGTGGCCCTTCAAAAAGATATTTGTTGTTTGTTTGTTTGTTTTCGACAAATAGAAAACTACCTTGTTGTCGGTTTAAACTACATAACGGTCAGAATAACAGCTTTCAATACACGTTTAAACAAGGTTTTTCGCTTAAAATTGACAGGACGAAATTCCGTTGAGCACTCTGCCAGCCTGTTCGTCTCTTTATGAAACTACAAAATACCAAAAAAAGAACAAAATTCACGACTTTTGTCATGAATAACGCTTTGTGTCATCACGAACCACGGCATCTGAGAATAAAAGAAGACAACAATTAGCTTAAATGGCATGGTTTAGTCCGACAACAATGGTGATTCTTTTACTTGTACCGATTTTCGTACAGTTCTTTCAGACTAACTGTCGCAAATCGAGACAGTCCGCTCGAGAAAGCGAAAAGTTCAGTCAATAAATCAGTCAATCAATCAATCAATCAATCAATCAACTTTATTCAGAGAATGTATTGTAGTGCAGTGAATGTATTTCGAATTGTATTGTATTTTTTCGCAAACAATTAATCCACCCTATATGTATTCATACATAAGGGAAAGGACAGGCATGTTATTCATTTTGCATTTTGTTCATCGATGAAACTCAGAGAGTGCATAAAATGGTTACGTAACCTCTTAAAATCTATCTCCGTAACCTCTTAAAATCTGTCTCCGCTCCAAAGCATCTGTGAAATAGAGGGAATAAAATGTTTCTCATAATAGCAACACCAACAATAATTAATTTCATAGTATATTCTATAAAGGGACTGACTGGTCGGGGAAAGATGAAAAATGTTTTCATGTACAACTGTGCGATATAGTCAAGCGATATAGTCAAGCCTGTAACGAATATTATGACCTATATTTTTATAACATAATTGTGGTGTACATTTTATCATCTTTAAGTTAAAAGAAAATTTAAAAAATTGTTGGGAAGGAAAAAAATGTTATAGCAAAAAGCGTTCACAAAACCGTTACTCGAGGATGCAAATTATGACCCTGAAAACAGCGACCCGAGAAGCATTTCAGAGATGTTTTCGAGACTTTCTACTCATCAAGTTCTTTTAAATTTATTGCGTATTTCTTTTTTAAAAAAACTTCGCTTCCAGCTACCACAAAATGTTACGTAAAATGATGAAATAACGCTCATTTGCAAGTATGGTAACCTGTACTTGTATTGTATTTTTTCGAAACAGTGCTTGGTAGAAAACATTCAGAGGATGTTTCAACAAAATCGTTCGGCAATTTCTAAGTGTAGTGTGAAAGAGATAATTTCTACATTATTTTATTAAGAACGTAATATACGTTGCAAGTTTAGCATGGCAGAATTGTACTGTAGTGTGTACATTGGGCTTTGGAAAATCCACCTCAATCGCACCACTAACAAGTTTCTTACTTCATTTTCAACCATGGATTGCTGTTCTACAGCTGCAGTCGGTGGTGTACTTCTGGACGCACGCATCCTTTCCATTTCACTATGATTCAATAAAGAAAATGCAAAATGCAAACAACTATTGCTCCTGATTGGGGTTACAATATACTTAGGGGTGTCGGGGATTTGATCATTTCCAGACAAGGAAGAATAGTTGCTTTCAGGAGTATTTATATTTTAATTCCGGATTTATTTTAACTAATTTAGTTATTGTAAATAGTAAAGTTATTTTAAATAGTCGTCCGTTTTTGTCATGAGCCAGGGAGAATGGACAACCACTCCCTACGTTTACGACTTCAAATAAAGTGATCTTACCTTACGGTCCGGTAATACGGGCAACATTTTTCTTCAACTTGTCTCGCAACATTGTTTCATTGCAAGTGGAAACACATTGTTGCGCGTATTACCACGTTTGTTACCAATTTGTCTCGCAGCAAAATACAGTGTTGCAAGTTGAGGCAACATGTTGCGCAAAGTAGACTTGAGTTCTACTTTCTGCAACAAATTTTAGTTTTGCTGCTCGTATTACCACTGAAGCTACAACTTGTCTCCCAACAATTTTGAATTCAACGCTTGTGATTGGCTGTCGCGAATCGCGGCAACGCGGCAAAAGCAAAACAAAGACATGGCGGGCGGTGAAGATGGGCCTTAATTCGAAGTAGAGAAGTAACTCTCAAAGTCATCAATTTGGCCTGTACAAAGATCTCGAGGACTATCTCAGTCTTTGGGACACCTCGTTTGTCCCTTTAAAACAAGCAGCAAAAAAGGCAAAAGGGTTGGAAGAACTGTCGCAAAAATACAACTTTTCGCCTAGCTATCTGAAACGACACTGTGCTTCATACTGAGAGAGCTTCGCTGACACGGAAAATTAAGAAAAAAATGACGGCCAGAGGTCGAAGTGAAAGTTCGTCGAAACGCTAAATTATGTGAAAGAAGGCGCCATCAGTTTATTTACACGATAGAACAGTTATACATGTAGAATTCCGCAGACTTGCAACACTGTATTTTGCTGCGAGACAAGTTGGTCACAAACGTGGTAAGACGCGCAACAGAGGGTTTCAACTTGCAATGCAACAATGTTGCGAGACAAGTTGAAGAAAAATGTTGCCCGTATTACCGGACCTTTACCTTACCTTTAGGAGGGTAACCACGGTAAAGTGATAGTAACTATAGCCTCACAGAAATGTTAATTGTCAGTTAAATTTCTGCCTTTTAACCCCATCAGGTCCTTTACACAAAGTAACCGTAAATGGATTTGTGAAATAAATTGATTGCTGGCAGTCTGTTGTTGTTGTTGTTGTTGTTGTTGTTATTGTTGTTGTTGTTGCTATTTTTTCTCTCAAAATCAGGCAGTGAGCGTGAGGACAAAACTTCCAAATTAAAAGGGACTGGGACCAAAAATGGTCGTGAGCGTCTACGGATAAACACATGTAGGCCCCTAAGAGACAAGACCAGCTGCCAGGGGTCTAATGCTGTCCAGAATAATAGACTAGTTCAGATTTATCGATAGAATTTCCGACAAACATTTTTTTTAGAAAACACTAGAAATAATTCATGTGATATCCAACAAAATAATCTTTTTTTTTTTTTTTTTTTTTTACTTTTTAGGGAATGTTTCCATGAGTGTGTTGTTCCTCTAGGAATGTTATCCCCGACAACAAAATAGGCGTGAAAAAAATATAAACAGACCTGCTATTTCGGATAAGCTTGTCGAGAACATCTTCATAGTATTTCATTGGTCCTCCAGGTGCCGTATGTGCAATAAGCATCTGTCATACAAGACGAGAAATACAATTATGGCTCGCCATAAAATACTTATTGCCCTCGAAGAAACCAAAACAAAGGAGGCATTTATTGTACTCCATGCGTATAAAGAGGTGATGAAATATTGGTAGTATGCGAATCGATCCCGATTTGAAGAGACCAGGCCCACCCGGTGGTCGCGGTTGATATTTCTAGAAAGCTTGTAAGGAGATTTTGAGCTAAGGCTCTTCATATGGTCTACATAATTTTTGTGCGATCAAGTAATTTCGCATGGAAGTGGCAGAGACACTAGAACGAATTTAAAACGATTTCAGTGATCCTCAAGATGGTTTTTGGGATTAAAACAACTCAAACGGTATTGTAAGTAGATAGGAAAGTATTTTTTTTGAGCTGAATTGAGAATTTTAGCTAAACGATCGTACGCGTCGCTTTGCACGTGTTTGCGTGTTAGGACATGCATATTGCTCAAACACAACTAAGTACCCTTCGGATAGCCGGTTTTACGCTTGGAATCTTTGTTATTGGGATCGCTTATTTGTATTGAGTAATCTTACGTTGCGTAGAGCTCAAAAGCTTCGTTTTGCAGCGTCTTCGTTGGGGATGTGTAACTTGACTATAGTGTGCATATATGGGAGGTTGTCATGGTGACTCTAACGCGATACTTCTGTTTACGTCTCGAAAATAATCGTGAACCAGTATTGTGGTGCACGACAGCACCACAATACTCCATTAAGAAAATACATTTATAGTATATGCTTGAAGTCGACTGGAGACGCTTACCTCCTCCACTACAGCAGGGGGTAGACAATATTTCCTTTTCTCACTATCTACGATGACATTCTTGGCAACTCCAATCTCCTCCAACAGTGATGGCCTCCTCTTCCCAGCAAACGTATCCTTAATTGTACGGCATTTCTCCTTGGACTTCGCCAGGCTTTCTTTGTAATCCCATGTGGGTACTATCACTGCGCGAGCTGCTTGGAGCTCATCAGCGAAAGACATTCGCCGTTCACCAGACGCTGATTCAAGAGCAGAACCACAATTTTTAATCACGCGACGCCGCTCTGAGGCCTTCTTCTCAAATTGCTTGTTCTTTGCATGACCATCAATAACTGATTTGGCTATTACCAAGCTGTCAGCGAGCGAGTGTCTTTTCTGGAAACTTTGGCGTTTAATGATTTTTCGTCTTTCCACGTTCCGAGAATCTCTGAGCCAGTCATCAAAGAGAACCTGGATTGTGGATCTTTCATAGCTCTGGGCTGCCTGTGGCACTCCTCTGTAACTGTCCTGACCATTAACAGCAAGTGTATTATTCGCGGTAGAGACCGCTGACGGTTTGACAACTGTTAAAAGCAGGGGAAGAGAACAGTTAATGCTCATCCACTGAACCTCAAACCTGTTAAAATGAGGTTACTATCAAGAGAACCAGGGCTAGTAACATAATTTTATTACTAGAATGCTAAACCTCATGATCCTAGAACCAGAATTCTGAGTGATATTGTTACGATAAAGTGAAAAATACAAGAGCCTTGAGACTGCAAAAAGCCAAACATAAATTACCTAAGTATATAAATGCTGCTGACATTCAAATATCGCCCCTCAACTAAAACTATTTTTTGTTAGTTTCCAGAGAAACTGTCTTGTTGCGTCGTTGAGCAAGTTTTAAGTCACCATTTTCTCTCCCAGATCCCGCTCGTCGTCCGCGTGCCTTTTTCGATCGTCCGCACTGACCAAGAGCCTGCAACAGGCCAAAATTACACAATTTGAAACTGTATTCACTAGTACCTGGAGCATTATAAGGTGTCGATGAACGTTCCTGCAGTGGCTGTGGGGAAGGGTGATAGGGTGTAGATTCAAATTCTGTGTGGTGACTTTCATCAACTCTGATGCTTAGTTCCTCATCATCATTCCATCCAGAATCCACATTTTCCTTGTTCATTCGTCTGTACTTTTCCTTGTAATACTTCCTTATAGGCCTGCATTGAAAACAACAGTTTGCAGCAAGTTTTCAGTGGACATTCATACAGGGGCTATCATGCGTTATCACGATCACGTGTCGTCGGGTTAAAATTTGTGTTATCACTTTCAGGGTGTCTCAATAATAATAATAATAATAATAATAATAGCTAAAAACTGGCTATCCCCTAGTGCCCCAGGACCATGGTTTGGTCTCGGCCCTACGGACTCTAAGCAAACATTACGTGAGGACGATAATAATAATAATAATAATAATAATAATATAATAAACTATATTAAAACGATGGTTGAAAAGTCACAGAATGACCCGAAATGTAGAATCTGTAAGCAGAGTAACGAGACCATTAGTCATATTGTAAGTTCGTGCTCGAAACTGGCACAAAAAGAATACAAAAGGAGACATGATAACGTGGCTAGAGCAATCCATTGGGACCTGTCAGGAAAATGTGGGTTTGAACGAAAGGAGAGATGGTATGACCATGTTCCAGACAGTGTGCTTGAAAATGAGGATTACAAACTTCTATGGGACTTCAGTGTGCGAACAGACCATGAAATAGGGGCTAGGAGACCGGATTGGTGATCATTGACAAGAGAGACAAGAGCTGTCAGATTATAGATGTGGCAATTCCAGAGGATAATGGGGTGAGAGAGAAGGAAGATGAAAAAGTTGAAAAGTATCAAGATCTAGCAAGAGAAGTTCGAAAAATGTGGGGTGTGAGGACAAAGGTTATTCCAGTGGTAGTGGGAGCATTGGGATCAATACCACTGAGATTGAATGACAGTCTGAGAGCCATTGAGGTGGGCATTCCTGTTGGACTGATCCAGAGATGTGCATTGTTGGGGTCGGCAAGAATTCTTAGAAAGGTGCTGGAGATGTAGAAAGAAGAGAAAAAGCAAACAAGGGGTGTTTCTTGGCTTCCCTAGGCAACTTGTTGTTGCCCGGAGCCAATGGCGAAACCAGCTTCAATATCATCAATAGCTGTGCGAATCTTTAGTAATAATAATAATAATAATAATAATAATAAAAATAATGACTTTACTGGATAACACAATTACTGGTAAAACCGGTAGTTCTCACTGTGGTCCTTAAAATCTACCCAACAAATACAATTACAAATTCGAATAGGAAAATACAAAGAAAAAATACAATTGAAAATTGTATTTTCTCAATCTCAGTGAATTGACTATCGTCAGAGTTATCAGCATATACATTGTAGAATAACACCTGACAATAATTTGCCAGGTAAAGTATATTTAGGCAATCCTCTTTCGCAACGTTTGAAATGAATTCCTAAAGCAATGAATAAAATATTGAACAGTTAATGATTATGAGTTAGTTTGATCCGTTTTCACAAAGCGTGATTTCGGTTCTTTTAAAGGGTTTCTTTCACCATCCGTTTTTTCGTATCCCGGAGGTTTCTGTCCTTAGTGGTGTAAAACGAGATTCTCAGTTAAATTCTAATTAATAAGAGTGATGCACCTACAGGTTTAATATAATCCTACATCGTTGCAACAGTTATCTAAGATAAAACTGTTCAATAGATACACTGGCATCTTACTGTTCCATCGCTTTCTTTTGGATATTTCCAGAGCAGAACAGTACAAAATGACGTGCTATAAAGACTGTGCTTACCATGCAAACACGCAGAAGGTAATCATCAGCAAAAGGAAAAATAATCCTCCAAAAACAGGTACAGCTATCAAGGCAATGGATATACCACCTCTGTTGTGTTCATTCGTCTCTAATCCCTCGTCTGCACCTAGAAAATCATCAAAACTTCTGCTATCTGCTAATGAAGTACCACTCCAGCGAATATCAGAAACTGGAGGCGAGAATGGTTCTGCGCTTGATTCTGTCTCAGAGTTATCAAACTCGAAATCGTTTGTGTCTCCAGATGCATATCTTTTTCGCTTGAAAGAAGATTTATCTGTTCCCCCTTCAAATGCAATTCCTTGGGTATCAGTAGATTTTGACAGCAACTTTTTCCTACTTAACTTTATCAGCAGGCGTTCTGATGCCAATTTCACGTCGGCATCAGCTTTCTTGATAGACTCTGTAAATGGTATAATGATGACAGTAACAATTACAAGCAAAGGACAGGTAAACTTGTCTTATGAATGACCGAAAAAAAAAAAAAAAGAATTCAAAGGCTGACCAATATGGATGATAAAAAGCTGAACGTGATATTACAAATGTTTAAAAATCCAACCTAAAATTTGGGTGTAAAGATTATATATAGATTGCTTCATGGACAGTGCGCACGTACGGTATTTACGCACGAGATTTCTGATACAAAAACGAGTGCGTAAATACCGTACAAAGCACTTTCCATGCTGTAATTTGTTTATTTTATACTCACTGAGATTTTCACCCTCAACCAGATTTTCACCCTTCATTCGCAGAACAAATGTCAAGTTATGTTTTTATTCCGTCTGAGTGCCAGTACTTTGTCGCTCCTTCAAAAACCTAGTGTAAATATTTTTCGTACAGAATGTTTACCTGGTCATCAGTCAACGCTTCAGCTGCATTTGATTTGTTTCCCTTGCCTTGCTTTTTTTTTTAAGTCGTTTGCTTCGAGCTTCCACACATTTCCTTGCTTGGTAAAACTTTTTGTCGTCGATAGCACTTACGGCATATTTGCCTTCTTTAAAACTTTTCTTGCCTTTTCCTTCTGTTTGAGGAATTCGCTAAGCAAGCTAACCTTAACGTCTCGTTCTGCTGTTCCTAGATGTACTTTTTAATGGGTTTATTGCATGAGCTTTTCATGCGATCGATTCTATGCGAAAATCTCAGTAAGTATGAAATAAAATCCCATTTGATCTTCCCATGTTTGTGAATTACATTGCTCAACCTTTAATATTTCGCCTATTTATTCCCTGCATTCTCCAGCTTCTTGTCACATGGGAAGTCTTAGAATTCCTCCTGTTTCAAGTCTTAGAATTCCCCCTGTTTCAACTATTTATCGGTTTCTGATTCTGGGTTCATGTTTTCAGGTGCACTAGATTTCCCCTCGGTATCAGATTATGATACTTCACCTGTTTCGAATTCAGGGCCCTTACCTTTAGGTTCACCAAAGTCCCAATCAGAGTCTGATCCTGACAGTTCGTCTGTATCTGATTCTGGGTCCATACCTTCAGGTGAGTGGGAGTCCCAATCAGTGTCAGTTCCTGACTGCTTCTCTGTCTGTACTTTCCGTTCGATATCATATTTCTCTGATTCAAGGTCCCTATCTTCAGGTGCTTCAGAGTTCTCGTCAGTGTCAGATCCTGACAGTTTGTCTGTCTCTGACTCAGGGCCCATATCTTCGGGAGCACCAGAGTCAGCTCCCGATCCTGACAGTTCGTCAGTTTCTGATTCAGGGTCCATATCTTCAGGTGCACCAGAGTTCCAGTCGGTGTCCGATACTGACAGTTGGTCATTCTCTCTTTCAGGGTCCATATCTCCAGGTGCCCCAGAGTCCCAGTCGGCGTCCGATGCTGACAGCTCGTTTGTCTCTGATTCAGGGTCCATATCTTCAGGCTCAGAATTCCACTAGAATAGAAGATTTTTGAATTGTTAAACTGTTAAAGGTAAGTAAAGCCTCAGTCAGTTTCCGCCTTTAAAACCACACTATGTGTTGCTGATTAGGTGAAAAAAAAGTATTTCATGCTGAGTTTCACCAGTGCCCAGTCCTCTTGCACGCGACAGCTGCAACCGCAGTTGAGCGGCAGTCAGAGCATATTGTCCAACCGAAACAACACGATAAAAATCTATTTCTTTGTAGATAAGAAAAAAACAAAGAGAATACTAAAGTTTTGTTGCGCAATTTTGAACTTAACTCGAGAATTCTGGGTTTATTTTATTAAAGGAGCAAGATGTTTTGTTCCCTATAACCCAGCATTTTTATACCTGACTATACTGGACAATCGAGTTGGCGGGTGTGGCCTATCCAGTTTTGGCATTATTTTGAAGCTTGTAGCAACAAAATGTCTTTTGAATATATTTCATTTATTACACGTCGTGGTTTTTGCATGACTATACTGACTATACTGGACAATCGAGTTGGCGGGTGTGGCCTATCCAGTTTTGGCATTATTTTGAAGCTTATAGCAACAAAATGTCTTTTGAATATATTTCATTTATTACACGTTATGGTTTTTGCAAACCTCGCCGAGAAAAGTGGCTTGACTTCAGCGCCCTTCTCTTAGTATACATTTTAGGCCAGAACAGTGCAGTTTTTCCCTCCTGCTGTATCTCAGAGGCGTCGCCTCGTTAGCAGGGATGTGCAAGTGCAAGGGTAAATAGACATAAAAAAGACAAACTGATAGTCAACTGGTGAATACAGTGGGCTCTGGCTCAGGAATCGTATGCTAAGGTTTACCAGAACCCAACTCAGTGCCAGATGATGAATGCACTAATGATAGAAGAGTTCTACTCCGTGTCAAATGGAGAATGATGTTTGTGTAACTGGCTTTAAGTACCTTATGTCGACGTTCATCAGATCCCAACTTGAAACCAGCTAATGTTGATTTGTATGAATTCTGCTTTTTGCCTGAATATGGTCCTTTTCTCTGACGCACCTGTTTTACAACCTTCTTAAGGTTCAGGTTAGCTTTGGGTAATATCTCCTGGTTATCAGCTTCAGAAGGTTTGTGAGACATGGTGCCAGCACCTTTAAACTCTGGTGATGCTTTAATCACTTGGTCATCCATATGAGGACTCTGGTTGGTTAATTTCACATTAGTCCCATGTGCGGACACTAGTGATCCATGTGACTGCGCGTGTCTAACTTGAGAAGAACGATGGCCAACATTCTGTAATGCTTCACTAAGAGAAGCTAATAGACCTGGTCTTGATTTCAGAAGATGTACAACTTTCTTAGAAAGATGTTTTTCCAAATTGGTGCTCTTAAGTGGTTTGCTCAAATCAGGTGAAGTGAACATATCTTTGTTTTTAATTCCTTTTTGGGTACCCCTAGACAGGGGATTATAAGATGGTTTGTTCCTAGCATATGAACCAGTTCCAGTAAAATCATCTGTGGTCCCCTCAGTTCTGTGCTTGACAGAGTCTGAAGTTAACCCAGGAGCAATATTTGCCTCCTTGGGATATCTTGATGGTAGAGAATTCCCTGCAGGTAAGACAGAAAAATAAAACTTTCACAAACCACCTGTACAATATTCATACAAGTGTAATGACTGGGGAACGATATAAAGATCTAATCAATTTTCATCTGAGTATGTAGAGTGAGTGACTCACATTTAAATGTTTACATTGCTTAGCTTAGTGTTGGTCTAAATAAAACTCATGGACTTCATCTAGCAATCAACAGCGTTTTTAACTCAGTCACACACACTTTCCATTTTTCATTGGCGGCGTTGTTTTTTGGATGAGATCAGAACTTGGGCATTTGCATTTTTTGTTCTCAGCTAGAGGTATTTGACCAACTTATCTGTCAACACCGAGGAATTTGCTTTTACTTGAAACATATGCTAATGCTTGGGGCTCTATTTGACTGGATTGACTGATGTATAATCGACGCCTAGCATTTTGTTGGCTTACTCGACAAATGCTTTGATACTAGTCAAACCCAAAGTCACACTTAATCTTGAGACGAGACATTATCTATGACGCCCAGAGAAAGGAAACCATGAGAGCGCCACAGTAACTTGTTGGCTGTCAGACTTTATTTCGAACAGTGCCTAAATTGGTGCAACCTGTAAATTCAACCATTTGCGTATATTGAATAAAGTGCTATGTAAAGAAAATTAATATCCATTTTGATTTTGGTCCATTTGGCACACACTTAGGTCATACAAACCACCCAGGTCAACATAGTGCCCAAAATGGCGGACGTTCATGAAGTCATTTCCGTTGTTGTAATCTACTTAAAACGTAAGTATAATCAAAAAAACCAACATTTTTACCTATAACGCATCATATTCTCTCATCCAAAAGACTTGTTTATATTTTCCATTTTCTTTCTTTCTTTTTTTTATTTTTAGCCTTCCTTTTTCCTTTAAAGTTTTATTCGTCGCAAATTTGATTTTAACAGAAATATTTGTTTCTCGGAATTTAAATAAAAAAGTGGACATGAATGGCAGGTTGCAATTGCTCTGTCCTTCAATAATTCTGTCTTAATTTTTCCATCAACTCTTAATAAGTAATAGTAATTGGACCGAGTGGAGTACAATTTAGGGAGTAATCGCGCGAGTGATTTCGAAATCGGACAAGCGCGAGACGCGAGGCCGATTTGAAATTACGAGCACGATTACTCCCTGAATTGTAGTCCACTTAATTCCGGAATTAAAAATGCCTTTAGAGAACTTCTATTGAGTGAAAACGTCTGTAACTCTTTTCAAAAGTTTTGAAAACTGTAGGAAACAGTGCCAAGGAAACCATTAAAGCGCCGTAATTGACGTGCGAATCACGTGGGTATCCAATTACAGGTGTTCAATTACGAAACTCAAATTGGATACCTATACTTGGACACCCACGCGATCGCGCGCCGCTTACGTGACAAACAGCCGCGCGGAGAACCAATCACAATCGAGAATTTTGTTAAAGATACGATTATAATAATAATAATAATAATTATTATTATTATTATTATTATTATTATTATTATAATTCTAACGCGTTTATCTTGGCCATACGCGAGATTCTACTCTCGATAAACTGAAAAGAAATAGCACTGCTAAGCAAAGTTATCGATTTTGATATACTTATTTAAGGCCAAGATAAGCCATATTTTGCTTTGCGAAATCGGGGACAAGTTCCGTGGCTTTAGAATACAGCTACTAAATACATATTAATTTATTTCAACAAAATACATTTTGCTTCGCAGATTGACGCTCTAACCTTTAATAAATAATGTATCCAATTTCTCATTTCCGAGTAAAACTTAAAAACAGTCCGTCATCTTCAAACAACTGGCAGATTCAGTGAAATATCTCGGGAAATGTCCGGAGAGCCGAACGTCAAAACTGGAGAGTTATTGGGTACCTTTAGAATTGAATTAAACGTTTTATGCTAATGATAATTTGAATTCAACTATTACGAAAGCTTGACAAGCTCAGAGTGAACTCAGATTGCATAGCGAAAAGTGTGTATGATCCAATTTCTGTGCCTAGTTATAAGAGGTCAATTCAAGCCAAGAGAAATTTATCTCAAAAAGAAGCAAAAGAACAGTACATCCCTCAAAGCTAAACAACAACAACAACAACAAAAACTGGACAAAACAAGAGGAAAGATGCATTTAAAACTTCAGAGTATTCCAGAAAGCAAACATTTCTTAGCTGCCGCTCGTGCGCGCTTTGCCAATAAACGCACGGTTTTACTTAGTGTAAAAAAGGTGTGCAAAATGGCGCAAAAGCTAATAAAGTATTGTAAAAGACGTAGAGATGTTATTTACCTGGAGCATTGAAGGCAAATGTAAACGCAATCAAAACGATCCAAATCACTCTCATGTCATTTTCGAAGGTAAATCAGCGCTGCAAAAATACTGCGAAAATTTCCGAATGAAAACTGAGCTTTAACGTGACGTAATAAAGGTTAATAGTTAAACCTGACGATTAACTACTGATAATAAGCAATTAATGACGTTCGCGCTAATTGTTTCTGCGCATCCTCACCGGGCACGCAAATTTACACGCCACGTCACGTCATGCATTGATGCGCGTGCTAAGTAATAAAAGAACAATGATAGAGCAGATGGCCATTGCTATGATAGCTTTGCCAACACAGCGGTCAAACGTCTGCGCATGTGCGAGCAATGGAGCAACTAAAACGCGGCTAAAATACTTTCATGACATTGTTCTTTGAGTGGGTCATCGGCATCCTATAAATGACATCCTCGTTATTTATATATTTGTTTTCGTTTTAGCCTGTACAACGAGAGCTAGCAAAAATAAGAGTTAAAAATTGTTCTACCTTCTGCTTGTTGTAGGTCTTTGTTTTCCGCGGTATGTATTTTCCGTGCTCTTTGAATTTTTTGTCCGCCTCGACTTTGCATTTAGTGCACCAGTTTTCCCAGGTTTGTAGTATAGACAAAATTTTCCCACCTGGTCAAAGACCTGGTACAGGCGGTTTGGGATCGGTATTTTGGCCAGCTATGCCCCCATGACGATGGACATGAACATCGTTTGTCGTTTCGATTCATCTCGTTCCTGTGGTTCAGACAAATCCTGGATCCGGATGGAATCCCCACAGTCCTTGCCAAAATTTTTCCAGCTCGTCTGAGCGAAGCTAAATCACTGCAATTGCTTGTTTCTTCTCCCATTTTTCCTTCTTTTACACACCGTTTGTCGCCCGTTTCCGGCGTCGCGTATCGTATAATTAATAAAAACAAATAAAATATACTCCGCCGTCGGCTCGTAGCATCACACGGGTTTTCAAGACATAAACTTTTTTGGTAAAGCTCAAACAACACGGTAAATCAACAGAATCCCGGTAACTTAATGAACTTTGTGTATGAAAAGTCTTAAGTTTTCCTTTTAACTACTTTCTTTACCTTTTACAGACTTCTGTGAACTTTTCAATTTTTTTTTGTAAATTTTGCGTGACACCGGTTGCTTCCCATGTTTTCCTTTAAATTTTTGTGCGGGAAATTGGCGCGCGGCTGCCAAAAAATGTACCCATTTGCGCATGCCCGACGTTTGACCGCTGTGTTAGCTTTGCCTGGATTTAACGATCTTGGACGTTCGGTCACCCCTATTTATCTTTTGATGGATCATTTCCTCTACCGATTTCTACGTTTAGCGAAAAAATGAAGAAAATCTATCGATTAGAAGTTTGAATTTTTTTGCAAAATGCACTATCGAATTCCGTGCTTTTTAGCTCTTTGTTTATCTGTGCGGCGGTTTCAAATGCCTCTTGAAGGGTTAAGTTTTGTGAAAACGTGTGTTGGCAACATTTTAAATTATTTACGCAACAGACCCACTTCTACAAAATATGACTTAGATCGTTTGCCTCCGGTGACTCACCTTCGATATTTTTAATTATAGACCCCTGTAGACCATGTTGAATTACGTGCGCCAAGTTTTCAAAATCAACGTAGTTTTCCACATGCTTTATCCCTGAAACGAGGACGGTGACCACCAATTTGATGCATTTTAAGCATGGGAGACATTGCAGACAAACTCTTTTATTTGGGTTTTGCTATTCAAGACTAATCCAGTGCTATTTTCAAGGGTTGGCTGTTGAACAAAACTTTGTTATTCGGCTTGTTAATTTTATTATTGCTTGATGCGAACAAGTAATAAATAGAATGTGGAAATCAGCTTGCAAAAGTTGATACTAAGCGCGTTACAGTCTGCGCTACACAATGAATGGTTACCATTTGTAGCCAAATTTAGACTAAGTATTGGGTTCAGCAGATACCATCTGATTGTTCTATATATAGAAATTTTGTATTTAACATCGCTACACTTGGATCATTTTAACATGTTTTCTTCTTATGTGGAACTAAAATTATCAGTCGATAAATGTGAGTCCCTTTCAAATATAATCCGGCCATGTTTAAAAAAAGGCATAAATCAAAACCAATATGCACACTGGAAAATAAACTCACCGAAAAGCTTATTTTGAATAACTACGATTATATAAGCATAGGACTTGTTATCGGAATATTGATCAATAAGATAAATGATGAGTAAACACCCTGGATGTCAGTATTTCAATGTAAGTTTATTGACTTTTTGAAGTTTGTTTTTGTTTTTGTTTTTCTTTTTTTAACTCAAAAACGAATCGCTCGAACTTTAAACAATTAAACCAGCACCATCCCCTTAAAATCATATTAAACCGGGTTAAAAACACAGACTTCAAAAAAGACGGATCATACAAGTTTACATGAAACGAGCAAACACGTCGCAGCAAGATGTTCCATCGTTGTCGCTTTCACTGCTATTCACTAAATCTTCACCATACCACAAGCGTAGCACTTGTCCTGAGGTAACGGTCAGGGGACTGGAGAACACAGACAGAACGAGCTCAGGAGACAGTGAATTATATCCAGGAATCTTGGACCACTTAGTGCCATGCGTGATGAATTGATTCGGAGGCAAAAGAACGCCATTAATAGAAGTTGTTATGGCAACATTGACATGATCACTCAAGCTGCTATGTGCACCACAACCCCAGTAAGACCAATGGTAGACTTTGTTCTTGTCGCACGTGACGTAACCATGCAGATGAACAAGTTTAACTGCCAACAAGCGGCCACCTGCTGGAACAGAGAACTTGCCAAACTGGTCGCCTTTCGCGCCAAAACACACCGGGGCTGTGTCAGTAAGCTTGATCCAGGGGTCTATAAAACAGTTACTCAATGTGTTACGGACTTAGACATGAATTCCTTCACGAAATTTTAATTTTCAATTGGGCCTGTTTTCAAAACTTGGTTCAATGAAAATTTTATTCACAATGCACTTCACGATGCTCCAGTCTGATGGGCCACAGACTGGAGCATCGTGCTATTTTTATTTGTAACTTACTCAATAACAATTTCTGCCATGCGGTACCAATCTCATTTAATAGCAATTTTCACAGTTATAATACCAGGTCTATAGAAACAACATCTGCAAATATACAGCCAATAGAACCTGGCGTCACTGGTCTTCAATTAACTTCTGTTCAGAAATATGGAATAGATTAGACATTTCATTAAGGGATGCAGAGTGGCTGACTTCATTTAAACGTGGCTTGTCTAAAGCCGTTTTATGATCGTTTTTTATTGGTTTTCTTCTAACTTTTGTGTATGTATTCTTAGATTTTTTTAATTCATATCGTTTTTTTATATTTTATATTTCTCAATTTGTTGTTATATTTATCTAGGTAATGTTTTTGAGGACCCTTCTGTAAACCACTCTACTGTGATGTTGATATCCCCATTAAAGATTACTACTACTACCGTGGCTACGACGATGACAACGACGGCTAAGTGTCCCAATATAATAAAAATTGTTTATAAATGACAATTTAAAATATTCAGTTGAGCGAGAAATTAAACTGAAAAGCAATTAAAATCACGAAATAAGGAATTGTCAAAGAAAATCACGACGGCTTGTTTTTTTTATTATTATTATTATTATTATTATTATTATTATTATTTTTTATTACTTCTTTTCTTTCTAATCCACGACATACACCGAAATTGTAAAGTATATTTGATACGGAGCAACAAAGTTGATTTCGTCGAGGTTTGATGATTCATATTAACTGCAACGAGTCGTTGTCTCTCAGATTGCCGCCGCCTAAATTAAAAAAATCCGGCTTTTGGACCATTATCTGTTTAGCTTAGTTTGATTCTATTTTTGTTTCAACGCTTTCCCAAGTGTCGCGACTTCCCTGCCAAAGTAACTCTTACGGATATAGCACTATGGATAAAGGATAAATTTGTCCAATTGAATGAATGATAATAATAAAAAAAATTATAAAAACACCAACACAGATCACAAATAAATTAACCAACAAATCGCTCCTTTACCTTTGGCTTCATTCTTGTCCAATCGTTCTTTCAGCATTTCCACTTCTTTCCTCAGCGAAGAGACCTGTGCATCGTCCCCTCCCGAGTTACAAACCTGGTGCATTACAATCTTGCCATCATCCACTGGTACGGGTTTCTTCGTATCGGTCTGAGTGGTTTTCGCAGCAAGCGTGCCGAGGAAACAACTGGCCAGGAGTAAGAGGGAGCTTGACTTCATGTCGAGTGAAAAAAAAGTCGTTTAGTATTCAGGCACTAAAACTCAGCGCACCGCTGTCAACGCTGATAGGGAATGTTTTGTTCACAAACTTTTACGCGACGTTTACCCAAATGTTTGATCGTGTATAAACAGGAACTGTTTATTTTTTGGACGTTTGTGAACTGAACCCGTGACGGTCATGGATCTATTGTAAAACACGTGAAGGTTGGGTGCATGATGGCTTCGTGACGGACCCGTGACGTCCCGAGTTTCCTGTACGGTATTGGGAAGTTTTGCAAAACAAATTCTGAAAACTGTTAAATTTTTTCCGAAATAATATCGTTTAGCTGGAAACTCCATAAGTTGAAGGAGCATAATCAAATGCAAAGGAAATTTCCGGTAACAAAATTCTTGGAGCTTCACCAGTTTGTCTTTCTTTTCAAAATTCTGAAAATTGCATTTCCATTGGCACCTGGAATTTCAATACGACAGTAAAACCAGAAAATTTTTGGACGAAAGGAGAGTGCTAGAAGATTAGCACAGGAAGACTGGAGAATTCGCAATGCAAACATATGAAGTTTAAGCATTTAAACTGTGGTTAATGAGCTCCAAAGTCTTCATCATAGTTGTCATCTAAGGTTGTCACCAATTGTGTTACCTTCCCCCTATTAGCCATTGTGCAATAGCCTTAGGTCAATATCCAAAGTAACGCAATCGTTTTACCATATGGGAAATCATACGACAAAGCTCCCAGTGATTTTCCACCATGCTCTCATGTGATTTCAGTGTGCTATACCCCTCCCAACTCCTTCAATCCCCAGCTAGTAAAATCCCATTGTTTTCCGACCCTGTCCCAATTGTGAGCTAGTATTCCAGCTAGGCCGTTTTCTGCTTTCCCCTCCCTCCCTCCCTGTATTGGTAGCGGGCACGCAAGCGGCAAAAACTGGAAGTATCGCCTTACGCAGAGAGTTTTGTCTGCGGGTAGCGATGGCGTGAGTTCCTGTCATATAAAGTGTTTGTCGGTTGTCATCTCTCTTCCTCTGAGACATCTGAAATGTGTTGTTATCAGATCTGTGTCCAACCTATTTACCGCGTAAGGCCTTGTGGTTAAAAATAGGATTGCCATGGCGCCAATGAAAGCTTTCGCGCTCTTCACTCGCGTTATCAACGACGATGCATGTATTGTACTTGGCACCAGGCAAATACTGGTAAGTCCTAAGTAGCATGCAGTATTTTTAGAGAAAGCCACGGTCATTTCTTCAAGTCTTCAAGTCAGTCTTGTTGAGTTTCCCCTATGAATTTAGAACTGAAGAAGATCTGAAGAAAATCACTTCGGCTGGCCGATGGAGACAGTTATGACGGTAAGGCCTACTTTGAATAAATACTTCGACATTGCAGCTTCGTCACTTGGTTTGCTGGCCGTCTTTGTTTCGCCAACAGCTAGAAAAGAACCCACCGTCGCGCGCAAAATTGTGCATTTGCACTTTGAAAATTATGCGATGACGTTTGCAAATGCCTTGTCCAGTGAACACGCCAACACAGGTGGATAACAAAAAGGTCAACGATTATGGATCGTAATGGCATTGCCAGCAAGTGGAACGAGAGATCGCGTTTGCTCCGAGGTCTTGCCAAATCTGCAAGCTAGGTAGCTTAATGTTTTGTTCATCAGAACTGGTGGCTGACCCAACTCAAACAGTTTGATGTAACGCGAGAAAAATAATCAGACGGCTTAATGTTTTGTTCATCAGAAGTGGTCCACTTCATACAGTTCGATGTAACATAGCCTGAATTGTCATGTAATTATAACGCGGCGTTACCGGTAATCATTTGCTAACGGATCAGGCATGCTCCAATAGCGAGCAACTGGATCTAGGGAAAAGTTTTCAAGTTACCGTATTTACTCGAATAAGCGCCGCGGCGCTTATTTATTTTTTCGTGTCTCCGGTGCGGCGCTTATTTAAAAGGCTCATACCACAAAGACAAAACTACTTCATGAGTGTTTTTCATGGCTAAAGGCTTGAAGCTCACCTAACTTTTGACTTTCATAAAAGCCTCATGAATACTTTTCTGCAGTTAGGATATTAATTCAATTTTTAACAATGTAACAATGTGTATAGAGGGCCACAAGTTCATTAGTTTTTTAACTATTAAGTGCTACCCTCTTTAAATAAAGTTTGATTGATTGATTGATTGCAGACTTAGCCCTTCGTTTATACATATGAAGTCGCCTTTTCTCCAATCCTTTCGCAATTCTGTTGCTTCAATGTTTCGTCGGGCATGTTTTAAAAACACCAAATCATCCACTTTGAACTGTTTTGAGTCTTAATGGTACCGTCCATCTCGTGTGTAGATAAAGTAGTACTTAGAAATGAATTTATCATCATTATCGTCCGTCACACAAGAAGCCCAAACGAATAAAGAAACTATTGTTTTTGCGTGAAACAAGAACACCCGTCGATTACATTTTGATAACGTTGGCCCTTGTATGTCTTGTAGTTCCCTCTTGTCATATTTATTCTACTTCATCTAGTGTCCTTCAGATCTAATGAAATTTATATGACAGTAAAACAGATTACAACACCTTGCCCAGCTCACCTGGGGTTAGGTGTGTTCGCAATGCTAGGAAACTTTCCTAGCATTCCTTTGTGGTACTTCCAGTTTTCGTCGCTTGCGTCCCCGCCTACGGTGAGTTGTAATTACCTTTCGTGAGAAAGTGGCTTTCGCCTGCTGAACCTTATCGGTTTATTCACCGCCACGTTCTATTTCTTATATTGTGTGTAAACCATAGCTGCTTAGTCAATAAAGGTTTTTGGTGGCAGGGAAGTGCAACCTAGGCTGCATCTGACCTATTGTCCTCCAAAAAGGGCATCCCTCTTCTGGTCCATCCTATGTTACCCCCTAACATACGTTCCCCTAGAGACGCTGTTACTCTAAGGGAGAAGGCTCTGTCTTCCTTGCCACCCATGTTTTGACACTACAATCACTATTTTTGTTTCTGTTTCTTGCATCTACCCAGCAGAGGGGTGGAGGGGGAGGCAGAGAGTTGCAGTGTTGTTACCCATATAAATTTCCTTCTAGTGTGGCCAAGGAGCCAAATTATCCTCGCTGGTACTGTTACATCTGCCCCTCGCCCTGTGTGGGCGTGGGTTTAATATATTAAGTTGCACAGCAGCAGGGTCTCATTAATGAACCTGTTGATAAAAATTGACAGTTGATAAATTCAGATTACATATCGTATTGTTCGACGTAATTCGAAAAGCCCGGTTCTTGTAGTAGCAGGCTTTCTCTACCTTTGTTTCTCGCGCTTTTTCTATAGCTATTCATTCCCCGTTTACGCTTGCAACGCAGGCTAGATGCGTTCTTATTATGTGTTTGTCCGTAGGCGGAAATTTATGCGATACTGGATAGAGCACAATCCACACTTAAAATCTTCATTTAAAAGCTCAAATTAAAGGCACTCCGCTGATCCTACAAAAATACAAAGGATAAGTTTCTCACTCTCCAAAACCAAAGATGACAAAGATGGCGAACTGCAACCATTCATAAACCACCCAAGAGCCTAATTTACTATAGTTTCCAGTGCATTTCGCTTCCACAGAGGGATAAATATATAAATATCTATTATTATTATTATTGTTATTATTATTATTATTATTATTATTATTAAATCGTGGGCGACATAAGTGGGAAACTAGTTATCCAAATAAATTAGCTATGACTTACGACGTCATCGCTTAAACGTCATCGCTTAAAAATCATATTGTTTTTCGATGAGCTAGTCCAGTGTAACGATTTGAACACTCTACTTACGGAATTCGAATTTATTACCTCCTGCCAACGGGCCACCCTGCTGGACCCAAGTGACGGCCCAAAACCCCATCAAAACGCACAAGGGGCAACAAGAGCCAGCTCTGAGTGCCGTCAGTGGTTTACTTCTCGGGGTAAACATCCCGGGTTGGTTCTTCATCGGTGGATATTCACTTATCTTGTCGTTAACTATGAACTTGCTGAACCATGTGTCCTAACTGAGGACTGTAATGGCATTTTCCATACCCAAGGACACAACACAAAAGCTCGGTCCCAGCGGCTGAATATAGATAAGTATTCTGAATATACGGTCTGAGTTGCCCTCGTCAGTGAGTGCTGTGTATTCGCAGGAGGGCTCCTTAACGTACTCAAAATTCCAGGGGAGCAATTATCGCCAAAACTTAGCCATACTTCATGAGGTTTCCCCTTTTCTTTACATTTAAGAAAATGCTGTTCCATTCATCACTGAAAGTTTTTCAGGAAATTCAAGCCGGAATGCCTGGTCGGATGAAAAGAGTTCACAAGAGCTCAACAAGAGCCAGCTCAGAGTGCGGTCAGCGGTTTACTTCTCGAGGTAAACATAAATCGTAAACATGGCGGTTGGTTCTTCATCGGATGTTCACTTATCTTGTCGTGAAAAAAACATCGCTGTTCTTTAGCGAGGAAAAAGGAAAAAAACCGACCTCATTACCTTCTATACACTAAATCGAGCTGTAGTTTGGGTGTCAGCGATGGCTAGTTCACGTGGAATTATCGAGCGAAGTTCGAGCACTCATCAAGCTATCGAAAGCGTCGTAAGCAACTTGTGAGTTAAACTCGTGCATTCAAAACTGACTTTGTTTCCTTTATTTGAAATATAATGCATGTCCAATGATTTCGTCGTTTGTTTCTGATCATTTTAGACATCTCTGTGGGACAAGAAAAAACGATGCTTCGTGATTACGGATCTTTGAAAATGGAGGAAAAACATGGAGACCATCGAAATACGGCAAGTTCACAAGACCATAAATATTTCACCAAGGAGATAGCGCAAGGTTTCTTGCCGTAGTGACATTTTCTAGTTTATCTTCTTTTAGGCTGTGTTGGTTTGACGGGAATAGGATGCCCTATTTTTTTTTTTTTTTTTTTTTCAAAATTACAGTTTGAATTTGATCCATTTTGCGTGTCTCATCGAGCTGAACGATATGGGTGTCGTTTAATTCTCGTTAAATGCCTGGTTCGAGCTCACTGTATATAAAAGTTGGTTTGGCACATTATGAAGACATATACTTATAAATAACAGTGGTGTTTGTTTTGTGCAGAGATTTTTTGTTCTTGCTTATTTGATTTTAATCTAGGTGTTGACAATGGCCATCACGGGTCTCCACTCGGGTGAACCGAAAATTCCCTATTTAAAACACGAAAAATTTAACAGATCTTATCGGACGGATTGTGGTTTTAGTATAAGTACATGAATGTCTCACAACACACAAGAAATGCCGGACCATTCTTACAGAGACTGCCTCTTAAATTAAAGAAAAAAATAAATAAACAGTTCAACAGAGCTTACATTTCTTGTTTATACACGATCTAAAATCCAGGGTCAACATTGCGTAAAACTTAATTACCAACATAACAGTCAAATCATCACTGAGAGTCACCCAAAGGTGTGTTGTGTTTTACTGCCTTCCTTAATACCAAACGACGACCTTATTTTGTCGAGATGAAGTCAAGCTTTTTCTTACTCCTGGCCAGTTGTTTCCTCGGCAGAGTTGCTGCGAAAACCACTCAGACCGATACATACAAACAGGTCGATGATGGCAAGATTGTACTGCACCAGATATTTCACCCGTCGGGAACAGTCAATTGCAAAGAGGAAATCTCTTCGCTGAGGAAAGAAGTGGAAATGCTGAGAAAAGATCTGACCCATCTATTGGACAAGAATGAAACCCAAGGTAAAGGAGCGATTTGTTAGTTAATTTATACCTGATCTTTTCTGGTGTTTTCATAATTGTTTTTATTTATTCAATTGAATAAATTTATCCATTTATGCATAATGCTATCTGTAAGAGTTGCTTTGCTGGGGAAGTCGGGACAGTTGGGAAAGCGTTGAAGCTACAATAGAATAAAGTTCAGCAAACAGATGCGACTTTATACTTGGTTTAACTGAATCAGCCACAATTGTTCAGGCGCGCGGCGATCTGAAAGTCATGGCTAATTACAGTGCTGAATCATCAAAACTCGACAGAACCATTGCGTTGCTCCCTTAAGATTTCGGTGTATAACGAGGATTAGGGAAAACTAAAAGAAAACCAGGAATTTATTATTTTCTTTGACAACTTCTAATTTCGTGTATTGAATTTTTTCAGTTGCTTTTGTCGATGATCGAAATAATGATTATCATTTACAAACAATATTTATTATAATAGGACACGTCAGCAACTGTATCTTTCACAGTTCAGTGCCTTGTGAATTAAATTTTAATTTAATCAAAATTTGAAAATTAAATAGACCCAATTGACAATTAAAGTTTTGTGAAGGAATGTAACACACTGAATGACTAATCTGTTTTTCAGACCCCTGGATCAAGCTTAACACAGCCCCGGTGTGTTTTGGTGCGAAAGGCAACCAGTTTGGCAAGTTCTCTGTTCCATCCGGTGGCCGCTTGCTGGCAATTAAACTTGTTCATATGTACGGTTACGTCAGGTGCACCACGGGCAACGTCCAATATTGGTCTTACTGGGGCTGCGGTACTGTACATGGAGGCGTGGGAGATCAAGTCAGTGTTGTGGTAACAACCTCTACTAATGGAGTTCTTTTGCCTGCGAGTCAGTTCATCACGGATAGTACACATAAGTGGTTTAGGATTCCCGGATATAATTCGCTGTCTCCTGAGCTCGTTCTGTCTGTGTTCTCCAGTCCCCCGACTGTTACCTCAGGACAAGTGCTACGCTTGTGGTATGGTGAAGATTTAGCGAGTGATGTCGGTGATCGTGACAACGGTGGAACATCTTGTTGTGACGTGTTTGCTCGCCTCATGTGAAACTAGATGATCCGCCTCCTTTTCAGCCTGGCTTTGAAACCCGTTTTAACATATGATATTAAGGGAATGGTGCTGGGTTAATTTTTTGTAGGTTCCTGTGATTTGTTTTTAATTTGAAAAACAAACTTCAGAAACTCAATAAACTTGCATTGAAATGCCGTGAACATCCGGTGTGTTAGTATCTTAGTTATCTTGTTCATTAAAATCTACTACCTTCTACACATGTTCTAAATTTGGCTCCAAAGGGTAATCATTCTTCAGGGGCGGGTCCAGGATTTTTCCAGGGGAGGAGGGAGGGAGGTTGGGGTTGCAGAATCAATGGGGGGAAGTTCCCAAAATGTTGCATTTTAAGAATTGGAAACTAATTGAAAACCGTTTCGTCAGAAATACTAGCGATGCCATAAACTTAGAAATTACAATGAGGTATCTGTTCAGAGAGTTTGCCCTTATTTCTGCGTAATAATCAAAATCTTTTTCATTGTTTTCTACGTTTTCCCTTCTCCAAAAGGGGTTGGCTTGCCAACTGATCCACCCTCCCTAAATCCGCCCCTGATATTTCATGGTTTGGTGCAGACTGTGATGTGGACAGTGTCAACTTTTGAATGCAGCTTTTTACACTCTATTCATTGCTAGTTCACTTCAAACTATAAAAAGTTAACCAGGAGCAACAAAGTTTTGTTCAACAGTCAACCCTTCAAAATAACAAAATAACATTGGCTTTTGGTCTTGAATTGCAAAGCCCAAATTTCTCTGTTTCTTATGCTCAAATTGGGATTTCCTTCAGCTTTCTTTGGTTGAATCTGCCGAAATTATCACAGTACAACGAATCAAACCAGATAAAAATTTTGAAATTTGCGTTTATTGAGTCTCGGTTAAAAAAACAATGTGGTCTTATTATTATTTTTTTTCGAAAAAACAAAGAATTATAATTTCACTGCAAAATTGCTTGGATTTTTACGGAAAATCTGGAGGAAATCTGAAGGAAGGTTTTAAGTTTTACACCGCAACAAATGCGTAATCAAAATAAGAATTTGCTATGGTCAACCTAGACACAGTGCGAGGTGTAGTGGCTAGGATTATTGCCAGTTTCGACGGAAACTATACTCCATGCCCCCTTACCATTTCCCCGGGTTTTTTCCGACATTCTTACAGACTCCGTTATAATACTGGTCGTAGAGAAGTGAACACAATGACCCGCACTTCAGTATCTTGGTTATCGGCTATCAAAGGCAAAAGACACCCCACCGCTCCCTCCCATGTGAAAAGTCAGTCTCCCCAGTTTGTTGTTTTGGCTTTCTCTGCCCGGTTTTCAGGACAAAAATATCTTCGATACATCCTTATTTTCGTTAAAATAATCATTTATTTATAGAACACTTTTTCCATAGGACTGGAATGTGTTTATCATTTCTTTTTTCGTTTTTTTTTTTTTAGCACTGTACATATTTACATTATGTGGACAAACATTTATTACAAAAAAAGAAAAGACTTGGTAAAAAGTTCAAAAACTCTTCGTTCAGAAATATTCTTGTCCACTGAACAATTACAACTGTCTTCACACATCAAGCCAGAGAGGCATTTAGCAAGAAAATCTGGAAAAAAAGAAAACATCGGACATTAAATAAACTTGATTAACTAATTAGGGGTGCTTACCATTTACAAAAACCATCCGGTTGGAAATTTCAGGCATAAAGATTAAACAATTGCGTGCGACGTTGCGGGAGAAGGAATCGCTATAAAGTATATCCACATCAGTTAGAGAGACTTAAAAGAGCAGAAAAATAGCATCACCTCAAATCACAGCCCATATTTTCTGAAGCTTCCCGAACGGAATGGCGCGAACCATTTGATTTTCCAACTGGAATTTCCGGTTTTCCCATGTAAATGGTAAGTACCCTAGGTCTTTTGCGAGTTCGCTCGTGACTTGTGTGACGTGACTCAAAAACTATGGGTCACGCAGTCACGCAAACTAAACTGAGTAGGGGACCCACAACTACCAGCGCCTAGCTCTAAATTCCGTTGTTTGAAGCCACCGAGGGAACTGGAAGAGAAAATATTGACATTCCCTCTGTTCTCTGTCCCCCTAAAGGGACGGCTAGTCTATCGCAGGTGACCTCCAGCACTGATCAGGTGTCCCTAGGAGTTCAAGAGTACCCCATTTTGTGTGGAGAACAGCACCGTGAGAGGTAAGCGTCTTGCTCAAGAATCCAACACCATGCTCGATTTAGAATCAAAGAAGCAAAATATTCATCACGAATAGAAATTAGATTATACCTGCCGTTTGACACGCCTCAGTCAAAATTTGCTGCTGAAAAAGTCGAAGGACGCTCTGCAGCTGGGCTAGCGAAAGAACTCTCTGAGTCTGAGTGGGATTCTTTGTTGGAAGAAGATTTTGATTTGAAGGAGAACAGCTTACTGTTGAAAAAAAACGCATCGGATATACAGCATAAATTAAACAAGGAACTGTTAGAACTACATGTTGTCAAGTAGCGTGGATTTCCGAGCTCCTTTTTTTTTATTGTTTTTTTCTTTTTCGTTTTTGAAAGACGCTTAATAGCTGCTTAATGTTTGGGTATATTGCACCTAAAGAGGCTTTGCTTATGCTTTTTTGTTTGTTTGTTTGTTTGCTTGTTTGTTTGTTTTTGCATTAGGTTGTTTAGTTTAATTGTCAACCCATTAAGAAAGGTCAACAGTTGGTATTTAAAAACTCACGTCAGTTTTGCTTTCTTTGTTTGACGCTTAACTACTTTAGCTCTATATTTTATCGACAACGGAGTTTGATAACATCTTTGCTGTAAAAGACAGGTATTCTGATGAAACAAGGGAATAGGTACTTACCTGGGTAGTTTAAAAAACTTCCCCCGTCGAGCTCTCTTGATGTGCTTTTCACAGTAATAGCAGAGACATCCACCTTCTGGATCAACAGGAATGCGAGGCAAATTATAAATATCTCGAATGGCCTGCAAGCCTTGCAACACGTCACGTGGCTTGATCCCTCGCGCTTTCTTCATCTTAATATCCTTCTGAAGTTCCTGTTTTCAAAAGTGTAAAAAAAAGAAAAAAATGTCAGTTGTTGTCGCTGTTAACGAATAACATTTATACCCATGCCCCCACCACACACCCCGCCAACCCCCACCCCGCTGCTACATAACTGTTTCAATCGCCTGCGACGGAACAAGGAACACTGAGGCTAGCAAGGGAAACAACTTGCACATTTTCCCCTAGTTTCTATCACGCCATATCAGACTTGTGTGGTCTTTCCATAAGCGAACAAATATTTTAGCTTGACTGCACTGCCACGTGCGAAAATACGAACCTTGTTTCCAAAAGGCCTGTTATGCTACCGAAAGCGTAGATACTTTTAATTATTACCTTCCATGTTTTGTAATCCTTGTGGTTCAACACTCGTATCTTTGCGGAGTTGCTAGTTGAAGCACCCCTATCCAAAGACGTCATCGATTCGTCTTCCCGTCGTACCTCTCGCTTGGCCTTAGGACCCGCGGCATCTCTTGGATGAGCGCGGCCTAGTAAAATTATGTCCTTTGCAAAAGCGATTTCTTGAGCAAGGGTTTGCTTGGGTCGGCCTGGGTACTTAAGTGTGCGCTTGATCAGGTGGCGGCACATGGATGATCGTTTGTCGCGTTCTCTGTCCACATTCTCGTTCATAATCATTGACTGTAGAAGGAAAAAACAACATATAGATCTTACTGCGTTGAGCACCCTCAGTCTTCAGAAAAATCCCCACCCTCTTTCTTTCGACAAAGCAATGAAATGTAAAGTAGATAATAAAGTAATGAGAATGAGAGCAATCCATTTACAGATTTGTCATTAATTTGGCTAGCTCCGCGAGAGAGCCTGATATGAATCAAATCATGTGCTTTGATTGGCTCTCCGAACAAGCAAACAATGAACCGTGTTGTACGGTCGGGACTGCTCGTTCTGTCTCGCTAGAAATGGTCTGCCCATGCATAAAACTTGGCTAGTCAAGATGACTGAAAATGGTCTGGTTGTTGCTGTTTTTTTAAGTGTCTTTAGGAACCTTGACCGCGTCTCTGTCCTTACATACGCAAAAGAAGAAATTACTCTTGTGTTCAAGACCTCACTATAGGTCAAAAACCGATATATCGTTTTTATCAATCAGGTGTCGCGACACCACCTAATCGTTTCCCACTAAAAGTTTTACGTCTTCATCAACCCAGCCTTGAAAGACTCTAAAAAAGAAAATGTATGTCTGCCTTTCCATTCGTAACCCTCAATGACAATTTCATACTCTACACTTGTATGTCGCGTACCTTTGCGCGCAAAATGCTCTCAGCCAATGAGTGCTTTGTTTCCTTGGTTTGGTGTTTGATCACAAGCCTCTTTACTTTGTTTTTGTCCACAAGGTTTTTCTTTTCGCCCAGAATCCGTGAAATTGCCGCGTTCAAGTCACTTTTGAATCCACTTAAATCCTGCTCAGATATCAGATGTTTGATGAAACGTCGGTTCTCCAAAGCCTTTCTTCCGCCAGTCAGAACCTTTCCTGAAACGTACACGACACGTGTTTGCAGAAGTGGTCTACAAGCCATTGCCTAACGGAATATGCTTAGGAGTGGAATAATAACCTATCGACGGAGATTTCTCCCCTTCTCGCGTGCGATTTTTTCCCCCGAATATACTGTAAAATGTTTACTGTTATTTCTACAAATATAAAGTAGCTAAAGTCTGCAGTTGTCCACCCGTCTGTTCGTCCGTCCGTTCGTCTGTCTGTCTGTCTGTCTGTATTGTTTTGTTTTTTTTTGGAAATCTATTCTGTCCAGACTGTTACCAACCAATTACGCCAATTTTTTTTTTCTATTCTTCGTAGTTTGTAAGATTAGTGATCTCATTTAATCTAAATACAAGGCCTGGCGTTGATTAACTTTGTTCAACCTCTGATCTTTACCTTGCGGTAAGTCTGTTGATGCTGTTGGCGGTGGAATTGTTGGAAGAGTCAATAGCGGCGTTCCATCTGTGGACAAGAACAGACTGTTCGTTATATTATTAAATTAAAATCAGTTTTCAAAGCTTCCAACTTCTTTTAGTTTCCAAGTTCCAATTCCTATTTTTTTCATCAATGTTAATGATTCCTCTAAAATTTAAAGTATGGTCTGACATGTTAATTTAACCATCAGACGTACTGAGAGAGGGAGGGACGAAAACGATTAGGCCTCCACCACCTCACCCTTCGTTAATTAATTACTTCTTCACCAATTATTGTCCGGTAGTTGAGGTTAATTGCTTGAATGTCAAACACAAACGAAAAGTAAGTTAACATCCTGATCTAGCTAGTAGCAACTTACCTTGGTTGGACTTTTCATTGACAGCAGACGTCTCTTCATCGTCGTTATCACTTCCCGTAATATCGATGATAGCATCACTTGTTGTCGCATTTTTCATTTCTGCTTCTTGGCTCGTGTAACTCATTTCTCCAAAAGAGGATTCAGATTCAATGTCAGATATCACCGAAGATTCCTCGTCATCATAATCAGGCCCCATCGTTATCACCACTTCTTCCTTGCTTGATTCTTTGTCGGCATCTTTGACTGCACTCAGCACCTCGCTTTCTGATTTGTCTCTTGAGTTGTCAATTTCCTCGTCATCGTCCTCCATAGTTATCACGACTTCATTACGTGCAGCAACAGGTGTCTTACAGGACTCTGTTGAGGAACTGGTACCATCGCTTGCCATGAAGACGCTAGGTGTCGATTCATCGGAAACAGTAGGCAGTAAAGACAAGCTGGGCTTAGATGGGTGTGGCGAGAGTGAGGACGCAAGGGTTGTCTGTTCGGATGATGTAGATAGACCAGGCCTTGGTTGAGTTGTAAACGGAAGAGGACTGTGGACAGTGTTGTCTGTCAGGTCAAAAGCCGTAGCTGATGAACGGGTCTCGATCGCCAAATCAGAATCACCTACTTCCGTTTCGGATGCCAGTGAGATGCTTGACACAGATGTCAAGGGCGTTTCAGTTGATACATGTAAGTCAGACAAAGACGATGTTGTGAATGAAGAATCCAGGGATTTTGTCTCAGGAATCTCATTAACCGTCCAAACCTCTGTCTTAGGCGGGTCATCGAGTGTAGGAACGGCAATCAATGGAGTTGACCTTGGTGTGTCGGTCAGTGTCCATATTTTCTGTTCTTGTGTCGGATGATCAGGCGATTGAGATAAAGGGACTGATTGTGATCTTCTTGGAGACGTCGTTGGTGTTGCCACAGGACTAGCGCCCTTGTTACGTCTTGTGTTTGTCCGGTCAAATATGACTTCCTCCTCGCTCAGTTCTTCGCTGAGGTAACCAGTTGAGGGGAAATTTAATCCCATCTCACGTTTATAACGTCGTCGCCATCGTTTCTTACAAATTCCCCTGCAAAGGAAATATATACATTTCGAAATGGAGAAATGTTTGATAACTATAATACCGTTGTATAAAATGTACACGAGT
The DNA here is from genome assembly GCF_964199315.1 of Orbicella franksi. NCBI lineage: Eukaryota > Metazoa > Cnidaria > Anthozoa > Scleractinia > Merulinidae > Orbicella > Orbicella franksi. Next base: position 9,270,631 of record NC_138155.1, read on the forward strand.
TTTAAAACAGTAATTTTCTTCTGAGAAACTGGCTAATTCAAAATACAACTTCCAATATTTAAAATTGCCAAAGTCTAATGCCACTTACATGTATATGTGTGCATGATGCATTTAATCTGGGTGGTGTAAATAAGGGGTATAGCTTAAAAGTGAGAATAAGTGGCATCTTTTATCTTGTGAATAGCTCCAATTTTGTAATATTTATGACATGGATACGTGGGGTATACTTTCAATTAAATAATCTGACATAAAATTTTATTTACGTAACAATTATACTAGTTAGGGGTTATATAAAATAAATATATTATAAGTAAAACTGCGACTAGATACTGGGCAGATGTCATAACGCACTAATGTGTTATTATTAGAAACAAACTGGCATACACACGTGCATTTTTTGTAATTTCAAACAGTTAAACTAATCAATGGACACAAATATACGTTCTAAATGCGAATTGCGTCTCAATAACAGCTGCAATAATTTGTAACAATAAGTACTGAATGGATACAATAATTTTATTGCGCCTCAGTATCAATGACAAATTTAGAAAAAATAATCCTCCCCTAATTTACTTGGATACGTTTGGGTATGCTCTCCATTAAAATGAGATCAAGTTTTATTTAGTAGTAAATGCATTATACCGATAGTGAAGCTACCAAAAAAGAGTATTTCATTTACTTTTTACGGTTGTTTAAGCTTTTGGTATGTACAGTAAAATGTTATGGTGAATTAATCCATTGTATGCTCATAATATTTACCCATTTGGAGGAAGGAGGCGCAAAATATCGTAATTTTAATTTCAAAGGAAAAACCGTCTGTCTCTTGACTCTTTCGGTCATTAAAATTTTCCATAAATTAATATAATTAAGTTTTAAAACAAACAGCTATTAGGTACAGGAACTAAAGCAAATTGATTTTGAATTTTTCCACTTAAAAGGTTTAAGAATATTAAGGATCCTAAATTAAAATTCATCCGTTCAGCCGTAGATCAAGTAACTTATTCTCCCTACTGACTAACATAGATTGGTTTTAAGTTTATGTCTGAGAATTTAGCAGTGCGTCGAGACCATATGAAGGGTTGGTTATTTAGTCCAATATTGTCAATAGTCGTCATGAGAACATATTTAACGTTACACTGGGTTTTGGAAATTAAAGAACACTAAAATCGAAAACTTACCAAAGTCGACGAGGAACACCAGTGAAAATAAACAATAACATCAAAATCCCTGCCAAGATTCCTGCAATAGTGGCTGCCGGTGAAGTCGACTCTACTGGCTCTTCATCCTCCGATTGTAATTTCTTCTTCTTGATTTTGAAATGTTTTCCTTTTTTACTGTCATCTAACTTGACGGGATCGTAAGCCGCTTTCCAACGAAGCCCTGAAGATGCCTTCACTCCAGGATAAACAGCCATCTTGTGTTGTGGCATTGCTGATGTGCCGGCATGTCGCGTTGACCCTTTGTGTCCATCCACCTTTGGTTCGCCATCTGGTGAAGAACTGTCCTGCTTATCATTACTGCGGGAAGATTTCTGGTCATCCTGTTCGGTAGTGTTGCCTTCTTTTGAAAGCAAATCTGATTCTGCATCAGCCGCATCGACTGACGGAATAACCGTTTCTTCAGTTGGTAAAATCGTCAACTTGAAATGCGCTGTGATTTTCGTCTTGTGTGGTAAACCCGTGATAGATGATGGTGGGGCTTTCTGGAACGCAAAAGCCTCCATGCTTGTGCTATCTTTCAAAACAGAAGCTGATGGAGGCATTCCAGTACCATGTGATGATTTTAAGACGTTGTGTTGTCTTGCCGAACGTCTCATGGCGAACCTAAGTTTTTGCATAGTTGAGACGTTTCTGATCTTGTTATTAGTAGTCCATTTAATGGACTTTTGGGCGTTCTTCAACGCCGGTAAAACTCTACCGTCCAGTGAGCCGACTCGTTCAACATCAGATGAGAATGAATCCGTAGTCGTTGATATTTGAACGGGAAACTTGTGTTGTTGGGAGCGAAGCGGTACATCAGTAGATCTCGCTGAGGGATTCTTGAATCCGATCACTTCGCTTGAAGACTCTACAAAAAGATGGTTCGGTTCTTCTGCAATTTTAAGAACAGGGATGCAAGTTTAATATGGAAGTCAAAAGACGAATGCAAAAGCTTTAAAGTAAAAAAAAGAAAAGAGAGAGAGAGAGAGAGAAAAAAAAAGATCTGGAGATATATTGAAATAAATGGCCAAAAATTAAAATGCGGTCAAAATTATTTAATTAAGCTAGGCAGAAAAGCTCAAAAAGTGTTTTGGCAGCCCTCTGGCAGCGCTGGTTTTGAAGTGAGCATTTCTCAAACCGCGTACGTTTTTTGCAAGGAAAGTTCCGACATTAATCTTGGGGTAAAACTAATTAACCATGCAGAAGATTTTGAATGTTATTTACGTTGATAAAAAATTTATCTTAAGCTTAACTTAATGTGAAATATGATTACAAAAAAAGCAAGTAAGAATTATTTGTCCTGAGTTTTGCACGCGTACACTTCGTTCAACTGTAAGCGAGTGCAAGTGATTATTCCAAGTTTACCATAACTTTCATAATCATTTTTATCATTTCCATCGACGTGAATTTTCGACTCTTACCTCGGTGTTTCTGTGTGACAAAGAATAGTATCTTGCAGCCAACGTAAAGAGAAAGGCTTAACGTGCACTGCGGCCTGCCTTTCACCTCCGATTTCTCCAACCATACCCAAACCGGCGTAATTTGTCGATAAAAACGTGAATAATCCGTTGTCTTTTAGACTCAAAATGAGCTGAACGCTAATTTTCAACATCTGTCCGGCTATATGAAGAGTTTCATGCATGCAAACTTGATTTTTTCGTTAGGAAAACTTCAAGCCCCGACTATCAAACTCAGAAACGTTATGTTGGAAACTTCGTCACTTTCAAAATAGTAAACCCACTCAGTGCGGAATTGATCGAGTGCCTAGCCAATCAGGAGTTAGCAACTTCGCGATTGACAAGAAAAGAAACCAAATCAAGATTGAAATGTCTTTTTTTTTGTTTTTTTGTTTTTCTTGCTACTGCTCTCGAAAGTTCTCAGGGGCAAAAATTTACTCTAATTGGAAATTAAATAGCCGACATTTCTTCAGCCTTCTTGATAAAATCGAACAAGAGCAAACGCGCGTAGCACAGGAAAGGGCAGCACTCCCTCTCAATCAGATTAACAAGAAAAGCCACACCTTTCGTCTTCAAGGGCGAAATAAATTACGAGGGAGCTGGTATGGAAACAGAGGAGTTCTTTCCCTTGCCTGTTAACTTTTTTTTCGATTCCTATGACGGAGGGGCCTAAACTGTTCCCTTTTCAAAATTCGTCTCTGACCGGCATTTAGATTTCTAATTCGTGTATTTTTCCGCTCAAAGACGTGGTTTCTGATAAATCGTAAAAGCGAATTTAGAAGATAGGTTCCTCTTACCTTTGCAGAGTGAGCTTGTTACCAGGAAACAAAGAAAGATCAATATAAATACTTTTCTCTTGTCCATTTTGAGCACTGTGTTATAACGCAGCTAGAACCAAATGCATTCCCGAAGGAGATTGAAACATTTGACTTCACAAACGCACACTTTATGACGTCAAGAACGCGCGCGCCTTAACGCCCGCACCAACGGTAACGCAAGTAACAGTAACGCAAGTTTATAATTATAGCAAACCAAGTGCAAGATACTACAGTTTCTTTTTTTCCAATTCGAAAATTCTAAACTCATTTTGTTGATAATTCTTGCTATTAATTTAGGCTTCGTTGACTCCTGATGAGCGTTTTAATTGTAGCTTATGGACGTAGACTGTTCACAGTCCCCCATTTTTCCGTGAGATCGTAGATGTCGATCGTTGAGCTCGATGGGCCGCCATCTTGGTCTCTTGATGCAAGCGAAACTGGAGAGAGTACAAAATGCCCGTGGCTAGGGGTGCTGGAGGGCACGGCTGGCGGAAAAACTACCCACGGGCATTTTGTACTCTCCCCAGTTTCGCTCGCAGCAAGAGACCAAGATGGCGGCCCATCGAACTCAACGATCGACATCTACGATCTCACGGAAAAATAGGGGACTGCTGAACAGTCTACTTAAGGACGCAGCCGGTCCCATTCTCGTCCCCAGAGCCCGTTTTCCCTCTTAGCCGGTGAGGCCTTGACACGATAAAAAGGTGACTTCCTTTATAATTTAGAGCATTCTCACATGAGCTTCAAACATCTTCCCAAACTATCCATATTTTAACTCCTTTTTGTCACCTAGGAAATAAGTCATTCCGGGTGTGCATGTTAGGATATATTCCGGGTGTACATGTCAGGATTCCGGGCCTTAGGTTCTGGCTTTCCAGCCTTTAGGACAACCCGCCGCTGGCCACGAGAGTGAAGCCTTGAAATGAAAATAGGAAAATTTATTTTTTTCTTAGACGATCGTTCAGTTCCTTACTTCAGCTGCTTTTTATTTGACTGTGGTCACGTGTCATTCGTTCGCACCCAGGACTTCTCCTCAATCCAGGGACCTTAGCTACGAAAGAGGTTGTTTCTTTCACTGCCCTGTCCAGACGGACCCTAGTCGTACGATTAAATTATTTTAAAATCAGTTGCACCGCTTAATTTCCTTGCGAGTTACTATGGTTACCTTAAGCCTTCAGAAGAACGTCACTAAAATCGAGATCTTAGAACATAGTTATGATAATAAACAAAGGGAAGAGAAATTTGAAAAGTTTGTAGTTTTGGTTGCGCGCTGGTCCAAGAGGTGCTTATCAAATTACCAGAAAATCCACTTTACCCGGCCGCTTCGTTTTTTATCGCTCGCGCGTTGTCTGCGTGATTCAACCGCACGTAAATCTCGCACTCCTCGACACTCGTGAAGATTCTGTCGAGCAGCAGCAAGGATTATGGGCTTATTACCAGCGCCTGAAACAAACGAAACAAACATGGCGGAGAAGAAGCCGTCGAAAGAAGGTAAGGAGTTTTAACAACCACTTTTTTCTCTTACGTTGCACAGATTTCGTTATTTGATTGTGTAATTATTGTCGTAGGAAATAATTTTTGCTTCTTTGCCACACGGCATTTTAACCTGTTGTTGACTTAAAAGAGATTAGAAATCGCTTTCTTGTCTGTTTCGTGTACAATGAGGCGGTTCAAATCTTTCTTTCTTCATATTTTGATAGTTTATTTGCGGCTTATATCGACGAGATATCTGCTAGTAAAAGTTTATGGTGAGAAGGTTCGTGACTTCATCGTTCGACCGCCTGACTGGTCGTTTAACGATCGACAGCTGAAATTTTTAATTAAGCTTAGTGAAAAGTTTTGAACTTACAAACACGTGGCGAAATTTAATGAAGTGTAAATGAATGCAAATTCTGTGCTATTTGTTTGTGAACCTGCACTCTCCGATACTCCGTTCCCTCTAAAATAACTGAAAATTTTAATGCTTGTTTCTCCTTAAGTTTTAACGGGTCAGCTTAGCTTAATTTGAATTCATTTTAAAGTACGAACGCCTGGCTAGACTTGTGATAAATCCCTGGCTTGCCCTTTCGGGATGACCCCAGAATTACCACAGGGAGATGTTGAGGAATACATGTACAAAGAGATTACATGGAATCTTCCCATATTCCAGGGAAAAAATGAAAACTTAGTGAGATGCTTGAAGGATAGGGGAACATAAAATTTTGTAGTTTACATATATTTATTATATATTTTTTTCATTCGGATTCTTGCAAAGTCACCCAGTGGCATGAGTACAAGATTAAGTGAAAAAAATGTAAAAAAAAAACCAAAAACAAAAAACTGGGGAAAGCTCAAATAAAATGGAATAAAATTACAACAAATAAATGTGGTCAGAGATGGTGGCCTTAATTTTGTGGAAGAGACAGTCTCTCGACAAGTAATCAAATGAAAGACTGTTTCAGTTGATGATAGTTCTTGGCCAGAAACAATATTAAAAAAGAGGAGAACTTGGCTTGTGCCCCCATACCAGGGGGAAATTGGTAAGATACCTTCACTCACTTTTAATATCCTGGGTAACTTCAGGGATCAATCCCAGGGAAAGTCTTTTGCCAGCAGTAACCAGGTCGCATTTAGGATTTGTCCAAGATAATTTTTTAATTCAAATGGTTTTCTATACATTAACATATATGAATTTTTAACACTGCTAAATTGGTAATTTAAGAACTTATATACATTGCCAGTTTGCTGTCCAACATGTATGTAGAAATTTAAGACTGTTTCATATTTCATTGTCATGCATATCATTTATTCTACTTTTACCACTTATTTGTTTTCTATATTCAGAGAGTGGCTGGTGCAACCTCAAGTACGTTAGTCTACTCACCTTGACAATACAGAATGCATCCTTAATCCTCACAATACGCTACTCACGTACCTTACCTGGGGATATGTACATTGCATCAACGGCAGTGGTGTTTGCAGAGGTTTTTAAAGTGGTGGCATGTTTGCTAATTATATTTGCTGAAAAAGGCAATATTCGTGATTGGCTTGGACAGCTGTACTCAACAATCATTGGTCAGCCATGGGACACACTCAAACTCTCTGTTCCAGCATTACTTTACACAGTGCAAAATAATCTACAATATGTTGCAATCTCAAATTTGGATGCTGCTACTTTTCAGGTGAATGAAAGTAATTACTGTCATTAGAATTCTGATATTGTGCTTTGTTTTATTAATCAACAATTACGTGTAGATTATGAGCTCAAGATTTCTATCATGCATGGAGATTGAGAGCAGAATAAAAGTTGTTCAAATTTGTTAAGACACGGTATTGACCATTATGCTTTTTGTGAGTCTGTTATTGTTTTGATTTACTTGATCGTAGGGTTTCTATTGTATTCCAATGCTGAGAGCGTGCAGTGCATCCCGACCAAAATTGGGTCATTTACTAAATCTTCTTCAAAGCTGACAGTTTGTAATGTATACAAAATAAAAATGCTGCATATTAATTTCACTGGCTGAGCTATCATGGATTTTCACCATTGACATAATTTACCCAAGGCATGCACTGACAAAACACCGTGTGAATGTGCAATCTGACTGCCCATACACAGGGCAGTCTCATTGATAAACTACACTGTGTGCTAGTCAATCTGTAAAAATGGTATTGATCAACTTAATGATTTCACAAAGTTCCTGAAATAAACTAGTATTGACAACTTCATGATTCATGAAATTCCTGAAATGAACTTGTTGTTCATATTTTCTGTTGTTTTAGTAGATTAGTCAGTGGCCTTAATGTACAATGTACAATCTCCGTTGCTATCATCTTTCTATCTGGATTAAATTTAAACCATATCTGAACGTTTTTCAAGTGTCAGTTTATGTGGATCGCAACATGGTGGAGTTGCACCAACATGTTTCTTTTAGGTTTTGTTTTTTGTGTTTTTTTTTGTTTTTGTTTTTTAGTTTGAGTTCAAAAAACTAGATTGAGGTTGGTGTGTATCACATGACCCTCTCACATGATCTCTTTTGGACCAAAATTTAGAGGAATACATGTAGAACAAAGATAAAAAAGAAAAAAAAATGTATTATGTTTATTGCATGAAATGTAGATCAGGATAAGAAGGTTATTCACACTGTAGGATACTACTGAGCAATTAAATAAAGTTTTCTCACTGAAAATTAAGATTATGTTTTATCTTTATTCAAAGGTGACATACCAACTAAAAATTTTGACAACAGCACTGTTCTCTGTGTTCATGCTCAACAAAGCCCTAGTCAAACTTCAATGGCTGTCACTCTTTATGCTGTTTATTGGTGTTTCCATGGTACAGCTTCAGCCCACACAGCAATCTTCACCTCATGCAAAAGACAATGAGCCTAATGAGACTGAGGAAAAAGAGAAAGTCACTCAGAGTCCAGTGCTTGGTTTAGTCTCAGTCATTTTGTCAAGTCTTTGCTCTGGCTTTGCAGGTTAGACCTTGACATACAATGTAATAATACAACTGTAATATTGCTTATAATTTATACAAATCAACATAGAAATTACAGTTACTCGTTAGGTTTGATGCTTAAAGCGATCATCAGACAGTCTGATGATGGCTTCAGGCATGAAACTCAATGACAAATTATTGTAGTTTCTATCTTAATTTGTATTTCACTCTACATGTATTTGTATCAAGCACTCCTATGATTGTGTGAAACCAGTTCTATTTTTCTTTGTTTATTATTTATATTATTTTTCCTGGGGACAGTTTTTAGCACAGATCAAACACAATTTAAAACTTTTTTAATATGCATTATTAGTAACTGTCTGGGCTACTCACTATCTATATATGTAGATAGTGAGTAGCCCAGCAGCATGCACCGGTGGCTACTTCTATGTTTTTTTGGAAGTGTCTTTGAAGAGGATTTAGATTGAAGTTTTAGATTTATAAATACTAAAACAATTAGATTATTTGCCCTGGATTTCTACGCAACTGTGTGATAGTTGACACGGGCTGCACCCTCATATCACGCGACAGAAATCTCCAGCACTTAATCAAAGTGTTAAATAGTCTGCCATCTTGAGCTGGAACTATGGTGCCTGAAGGTGAGCAGTAAAACTGCCTGAAATGTCGCATTTCAAAAACATTTTAACCTCAGGAAAGTCCCTTGTAGAACAAGATTTACTGTTATTGATTTATTTTACTTGTAAACATGAGAGATTCTGCAAGTTTCAGGAAAACTATAAATTATAATTTCTATTCTGCCACACACTATGTTCAATAATGATACTGAAGATGGCACATGCATCTGCCAAGACATGTTTGTTAAACTCAAGTGTGCCGTGTTCTTTAAAATGATACTCACAAGTGCATTTTTCTGTTACATTGTAATTCAAAGGTGTGTACTTTGAGAAGATCTTGAAGGGATCTAAAACATCTATTTGGCTACGAAACATTCAGTTGGGCATCTATGGAACAATAATTGGCCTGGTTGGCATGCGCATTAAAGATGGTGATAAGGTCGATGACAAAGGCATGTTGTTTGGTTACACTGCCTTGGTATGGATTGTGATTTCCATGCAGGCGTTTGGTGGTCTGTTGGTTGCAGTCGTGGTGAAGTATGCTGACAACATACTTAAGGGTTTTGCAACATCATTTTCAATAATCATTTCATGTGTTGTGTCTGTGTATCTATTTGACTTCCATATCAATGTGCAGTTCATGTTGGGAGCTGTATTAGTTATTGCAGCCGTTCTTCTGTATGGAAGACCACAGAATCAAGTGAAACCAGGCAGTGATAAACCTGCCCCTCTACTTAAAGTGTAGGCCTTCACAGTGAAATTTGACTCATTGTTAATTAGGTCTTTGGCCTTTGCATGTTTAATCAGGTAATTAAAATTCTCTGTTGGGGTTTTAGTTTTACTCTTAGATGCACAAACTAACTCATACATCCACCATAGGTGCCTTAATACAAGGGGGGAGGGGTTAGGTGCATGGAATCCCTCCCCCAGATGTTTGTTCTGTTAATGTCCGACCCACCCCCTTCCCCCCTTAAGTACATTCAGCTTTTAACATGAATTCTCTCTCTGGTAACATTATTTTGTGATAAATAGCTGCCAATGGTGGAGACTAGAGGGTCTGGGAAAGGCTCCCTCAGAATTTTTTTTTTATTTAGAGCTTAAAAATGCAATTTCCAGCATCCTGCATGGGGATCAATAGTACGAGGGCTGTGTACACCAGTTTTAATAACAGGACTAAGTTATATTAGTTCAGAGGGCTACCAACTAAATTCAACCAATCAGATCGCTCCATTGCTGGTGCAGCACTCTCTGTTATTGGCCGCTCTTGAAGATTTTCTGATAATATTTTGGCTTAAATTTCTGACAAAACTTGCTTTCACATGAGAGATTCCTTTTTTTCTTTCTTCTGACTCTCTTTGCCTTCTGCTTTGTTTAACATCAGGCCTGAGTTTACATGTAACACCTAGTGGCTCCCAATCAGCAATGCACACTTGAAGTTTGCAATGTTTTTCTAGTCCATGATTGTGGCATTTTTCCTAAACCTTTTCAGTCATGTAATAAAATGTCTTATTAATAACCAAGCTTGCTTTGGACCATACTGGGCAAGTTTAAAGTGTGTGATGTTTTTCCAGTCTGTGATTGTGGCATTTAAACACTTTCAGTTGTGCAATAAATATCTTATTTAATATTTAATAACCAAGCTTGCTTGGGACCATACTGAGAGAGTATCAGGCCTCTGTCATTTTTGTACAGTGGTTAACATGCATGTTAGATTCATGCATTTGATTTTTACATTGTATATGTCAAAAATATTTTTGTCTGGAAAATTACTGTAAGCTTAAACAAGGCTGTTACATGTAATTATTGTTTGAGACCTTCAGAATTGGACAAGTTGTCCAAGACGTTTGGTTAATCCAGGATTAGGCAAAAAGTGTGAATTCTTTTTTTTGAATCTATAACTTTTTAGGCAGGATTTTTGCTTAATCTGGGTATTGCCTGTCCTGACATAAACCAGTCTCGAACTCTGCAAAGAATTAGCGATAGTCCTGGTTAATCTTAGTAGTAGATTAAGGCCAATTATGCAGCACAGCCCAAATTCACTTTTTTCACAGTTATGCAAAAATGTCAAGTTCATTTTGTTCTAGAAAATGTACATGTACACTGTACAGGTAGAATGAAGTGCCCTGCAAAATTCAGATTTTGAAGTCTTGTCTTGAATGTGAACTAGTCTTGCATGCAGGCCACTTTTATATGGGAGCTTCTTGTTTCATGAGGTAACACACAAGTTGTTGAAGGTTATTTAATAAAATAATAAAATAATACAGTATATATATATACACATTTGTACATGAAAATCAAGCTCACAAATATATTTTGAGGGAAAATTAAAAGCATTCTTGAAAACAAAAATATACGGTTTGTTAAAGATAAGCTCCAATGCACAGCCAAAACTGCACAAGATTGAAGCAAATGATTAAACTCCTAACATGTCAGTTTCAAGCTCTCACTGAACAGAGATTACAGTTGACTCAGTTCACTCAAACAGTCAAGGGAAATTATGAAACATTTGAGTTATCAGGAGTTCAATTTCATAGGGCAAAGGGAAGAAAATATGAACTGCATGAACTCTAACACCACCAAGAAGCCAAATTTTTGGACACTTACACGTAAGATTAAATGGCTGCTTAGCCGGCTTGCAGACATCTACTTTTTCTTTTAATTTTTTTTTTTTTTTTGTATGAAAGGAAATACTGCATATTCATGTAGACTGCTGTACACAGCTAATGCTGCTCAATTTGGTTCAAATTTCATGTTTTTAAATGTAATGAAGTATGGTTTGACTCATTGCACTAAATGATAAAGGGGTTCAAATTATTGACAGCAACATTGTAAAGATTTAATGAATGGGAAACAATATGCTGACTTTGATATAGTGGGTGTTCAAGTCATTCAGGGGGTAAATTTACAGTAAATGTATGAAGTAAATCCAGGGGAAATCAGTTTTAATTCAAGCTTAATGTGTAAGATTCGAATTACAGAGGGCTTGAGTTACTGGGAGTCAATGATATTTTTATGAGATTTTACTGGAAAGTCAACTTTGGAATAAAAGCCAGGCCAAACAAACAAACAAAAATTGGTCTCAATTTGCAGGCTCATTAGAATGCCTCAAATTTATTTAATATTAAGCTATTTGGACACCGATTAAATGGTGTCGTCACATGACTCTTATTTATTAGTTAGCAGGGTAATATGACTTATATGTTAGTTAAATTACATCTGCATTTTCAGCAGTATGAATTATCATATTGTAAAATACTGATACTTATGCAATAACATAGGCGTATGTACTCTGGTAATGTGTTAACCTTATATAATTTATGTTTTCATTGTACAATGTTAAAAGTAATGGTTAAATTTGGGAATATGGAAACATGACAGCTACATTACTTTTACTTCAGTGCTGTGCATTTCTTAATAATTTTAGTTTTAATTTACACATTAAAATGATGGGTGTGATCATCCAGAAATTTTCAAAGGACGTTTTGAGAACGTGGCGATAATTCTGTTTCACTGATTCTAGCTTAGAAGGTACCAGTAGACCATTGCAGTTGTCTGCTCAGTAACCTGGCCTTTGAATGACAGCAAGGCTGCAAGTGACCTTCTTTTGATACAGACCTTTGTTTTGTTGTGTAAATCAAGTTGTTCTTATGCCAACTAGTTGGCATTTAAATGAAAAAAGTAAAGAGGTCTATATCAAAGCAAGGTCGCGTCCAGCCTAGCTTGCATTCATAGGCCAGGTAACTAAGCACATAACTGTAAAATGGCCTAGTCCTTTTTCTGCAAACTATCAAATTTTTTACCCTAAAAGTTACCATGTCTAACAGTACACAATTAGGACTTCAACACCACAAACTACAGATTTTGACCTGCAAATGGCACAATTATAACCAACATCACTTTTCGTGGGAATTGTCACTATTCCTCCCCTTCCCCCCTCCCACGTTACGGTTTGCGCATCTACATGGGTTTAGTTCGTCGTTTGCAATCCGTATGAAAACTGCTCAGCCCTTGACCATCCTTGTTCCTTTATGGATTATTATTATTATACGGCTAGCTCCGTGAGCAGGCAAGATGAATCAAATCCTGCGCTGTGATTGGCTACCCGAGCGGGCAAGATGGAGCTCTCTTGCCCGCTCGGGACTACCCGCCGTGTCCCGCAAAAAAAAAAAAAAAAAAAAAAATTTCCCCGAAAGCCATATATATCGACCAAGCTTGTTCGGTCAAGATGGCTGGATATTGGCCTCGTTCTTATTTTTTTGCGAGTTTATGGACCTCGACTCCGTCTCGGTCTATAAACACGCAAAAAAAGAACTTGGCCAATATCCAGCCATCTTGACGTCACACTTGGGCAATAACCCATACATACTGTACCTGTCAAGTCTCCCGTTTTGCGTTGGTGTCCAGTTCTCTCGCGATTCTATCCGCGCGTACAACGATTGAATACAAATATGAGAAAATAGAGGGCTGTGAACTGTCTACTGATGTTCTTACCACATTTTGACGTGGTGATCTGTGATCCATTACTAAACAGACGCACGGCAAAATGGAATCTATTTGTTTTATATATTAATAAAGAGAAAATATTGTAAAAGATTCGAGAATAATTTGACTTATTAAAAACAAACAAACAAACAAACAAAAAAGACAAAAAAACAAGAAACCTTGAGAGTTACTATGTGTTGCCTGTCTTGTTTACCTAATTTTGACCTTCTTGAATCCCATTTCCCGCACGAAAAAATCGTTAATTCCTGCTTCGCGCCATGAAAATAATCAACTTCTCGCCTCCTGCCAGCTCCCGTCAAGTCTGCATCCCGCTTTCAAATTTTTTATGTCCCGCATCCCGATGGCGAAAAAAGGCCCTTCCGAATCCCGCCAACCCTTCGTTACTGACCCTCACCATCCATGTTTATTGAATAGAGAATAATACATGGGCGCGTGAAGATATGTTATTATGTTATTTCTCTTGGGGTGTTCAACCTCGAAAAGAGAAATTCAATATCTTCAAGCAACCATGTATTATTTTGGTTATTATATAAACATACTGATAACGACGTATTTGACGGTTGTCCGAAGGTCACACCGAGGAAGATCCGAAGATGTTATAATCAAACACCAACAAATTTAAGTACAGTTATAAAAGGGTCAAACAAAATGGGAAACATTACGTCGTCGATATTATCGTTGTGAAATTAGCGTAATTTTACACGTCTTTTCTCCGAGCTGGAAATCCTTGTAAAACACCCTAGTTTCTTCCGGATTACTGATGGTATCCTATCCTCCTTCGTCACGCAATAAGTAATGGTATCCCAGCATAGAGCAATAGAAAAGCGTAAGCGATAGCAACGCGGAAGTGAATCAAAATAATTTGTGATTTTACTCGCCATGTCTCTATCTAGTACTCTCAGAAATCAGGGTAATGAGTTCTTTCGTCAAGCAGTCCGCTTGGATGTAGATTGTTCGCCACAACAGGCAAGGGATCTTTTTGAACGAGCGCTGTCTTGTTATTATCAAGCCAAAGACAAATCTAACAACCGTGAAGACGAATGCTCTGCTGCAAAGAACATCGGTAAAGCGGCATGGAAGATCGCGAGAGTGCTGACCAAGAGTGGGGACAAACCACAAACAATCCTCTTCTACCTGCACGAGGCGATCAAAGGGTTGTGCACCGCTTACAGTAACAGTGAAGAATGCAAAGACCCTGAATGGAGAGGCGAAGTGTTTGAGACGATCAGTGTTTGTTTACAAGAAGTGATCGACGCGGCAGAAGCATTTGGACACGCCGATCAAAAGATCGCGCAGCTGGAGAAGCTCGTGGTCATCACCACAGTGAATGAAGCTGTCCCGGACATACAAATGAAATTGGCAACGAGCTACTTCCACGATGGTACGACGAAACTACAGAATGGCGACTACAAGAAATGCCTGTCACGCATGAAGGATTGTTATCGGCCTATTGAAGAAGTTAAACATCTGTCAAGCCGTTATGGGGGAGATTTAAAGTACGAGTTGCTGGAAGAAGCTGAAATCCTGGAGAAAGACGTGTTCTACCACACATGCGCGGCTTCTGCCTTCCAAGCTCGTGTTCACGGAGATGAACTTCTTCAAACGGCTTTGAAGGAGCAAGAAGAGCTAGACATGACGCTGATTTTCGAAGTGATCGACTGGTACAAGCAAGCGGTCGTGCTAGCGAGAGAGGTTGAGATCGAGCAGGAGGCCATCGCCGAGAGTCGTCTAGGTGTTGTCTACGACAAGGTTCTTAGGATGACATTGCGAGCTAAAGCGTACTTCACTCACAGCTTTGAGCTTGCGGAGTCTCTGAAACCTCGCGTTTTCACCTCCCAGGACTGGTACAAAGATTGTATCACGACGCTGAAGAAGTACCAAGACGAGGCTCGCCAGAGAGACGAGGAAGAACAACAGAAAGCTCGAGCGGCGTTTCTGGAGGAATTGTCTGAGGAGTTAGCTGACATAAGATCTCACAAAGCCCGGGCAGCCGACCTGATTAAACACGTGTATAGCAACTATCCACCTAAACATCCATCTTGGCAGAAACCCAGTGATGAAGACATGAAAAAATGGGGAGAAATGGAGTTAGGTTCCAGAGATTACAAGAAGCTTCTTCTCAAAGCCCTCGGCTTCTACCATCCTGATAAGGTAGATGAAAAAATCCATGGTATGAAATGGAAAATTCTCTGCGGGGAGATCACTAAAATGCTTAATGATCATTACGAGGGAACAAAATTAGGCTCAAGAGATTAAACTGGTGTAAACAGTATATGACTATGAGCTGAAAGTACATTTAATAAGTTGTAGTGTGTTGGGCGATTAGTTGTCAAATGTAGGAAAACTGATACGGTCTTATGTATGATGACTGTGCATATCATTTACATCTACGCAAGTAGCAACACTTAATGAGAAAAGTTACACAATTTAAATATTTGAAAATTTCCAGACCGTAAAATGCCATGTTTTGTTCACCGTTTAATACAGAGTACAGTTAGCAAGGTAATTCTCACACTTTCAGTTCTTTATTGTAAATTTTTCTCTTTTTCCCGCTTTTATACATTATATTTCCTTATAAAGTAATTACATAAATCAGTACTGAGGTACTAAAGCATGCAAACATTAAAAACTAAGACACATTTATGTATTTTGCGTGTTGTTTCTAACTCAACCCACCCCAACACATTAAACTGAGTATCTCTAGAGGATTCACATTAAAGAATAATACAGGCAGCGCAATTTTGCAGCCGTTGTAAACTTTTGCTGGACGCCGTCGATGGTTCACCTCGACATGCAGTGTCAGCACAACTTAGGGTTGGCTCAATAAGGGTATAACGGACACACTGTCGCTTAAGATTGAGACAAGACCGTATTCGTGCTAAGCGCCCCAAACGTTTGTTAATTTTGTTACAAATACATTGGAACCCCGCTAATACGTCACCAACGGGCCATGAAGATTTGGCCGCATTAACGGGGTAGGGTCAATTAAACCTTAACTGAGTGACGTCTTAACACATTGCCGTAGCAAGGGAGGAACCGGGGAGGGGAGGGGGGGGGGGTGGTCACAGGCCCCAAAAGTAAAAACAGACATGTATAAAATGATGAAAATAAAATTTTATCTCCCAGTCGAAAGTGATGGCAGTGTACAGGGATAAGCTAGAACCCCAGCTGTTTCTGCTTCCAGAAATGGTGCAGGCAATCGAGTACGACACCTCTAGATTCGACATCGCCGATCTGCTGGACTTTTTTCAGTTACTTGGAAATACTCTTTAACTCCTACTGAGTGAGATTTACACCCTTGCAAAGTTTATGCTTGTCATGCCAGCTACTAACGCCATCAGCGAGCGCTCCTTCTCCGCCTGAAAGCGGGTCGAAACTTACCTGCGCTCAACCACGGGAGTGACCAGGCGCAACCACCTCATGCTTCTGCATGTCCACAAGGAATTGGCAGATGGTATTGACATGGTGGAGGTCACCAATTTGTTTGTGGGGGACAACCAGCGGCGCAAGCACGTGTTTGGGAAGTTTTCGTAAAACGACAAGCCGATGAAGTCTGCATTTGCCTCTAGGGCAACTCAGACAGTTTAATAACGTACTAATACCGGACTCTGAGTCTCTGACAGATGAAACACTTGCTTGAGAGACAGTAGGTTTTGTTATTTTGTAATTAACGTTGCAAGTGTTGTACTTTTTTCAATCTGCATTGCTTTGCTGAGACGGTGTAGGAAGTAATTCGCGATACCCTTTCAACACAGATAGCTCTTGGAGAACGCTGGAAATAGCACTTCCGAACCTATAGCCTTCGGCGCTCGATTCTGTGCCCCTCAGTTTTCCCCCCTTAATTGCTACGGCACTGTTAACAGAAATATCACAGTTGCCATTCTAAACAACTGTTCTTTAATAAACATCCGAAATGCGGATATAATGTTTTTTAAAAACAATTAAAAGATTGAATCAGTAGCTATCAGTATGTAAAATAATAATAGAAAGATGAACATGGCTGGTTTGAGTGGCCGTATAAACGGGGTAACATTATATAACAATTATATCGGTCAGGATTTCAGCCGTTGGCTGTATTAACGGGGAGACCGCATTAACGGGCATTCAGCCGGGACAAAAGAAAGTGGCCGTATTAACGAGGTAACCATAAGGCAGAGTTCCACTGTAATGTCAGTATTTTCTTTCCAAAGAAGCTGTTCATCAAGCATGACTCCTAGATGGTTAAACTTCTCAACCTGGATCCCAGGATCTCTCTCCTTTTCCTCTCTTGTCGTTGACGAGAGAGAGGCAAAGGCGAGAGAGAGAGAGAGCCTGGAATCGATGTTTTTCTGATCTAAGAATTTGATGACGTCAGTTATCAACAAAGAATTGCCGGCATTGAAAAACAAGCTGTGTTCACACTAGGCCTAACCATGTTTACTCTTATCACGAATGGAACGTTTCTCACTGCGAAAACTGTTCACTACAAGTGGTGCAGAACGCGATTCTTGATCAAAACAAGTTTATTCTTATCCAGTCTGAAACTATCGCCGTGGTGGTAGTGGCAGTATTACTACTACTACTATTATTATTATTATTATTATTATTATTATTATTATTATTATTATTATTATTATTTTTAAAGATTCGCACAGCTATTGATGATATTGAAGCTGGTTTCGTCATTGGCTCCGGGCAACAACAAGTTGCCTAGGGAGGCCAAGAAACACCCCTTGTTTGCTTTTTCTCTTCTTTCTACATCTCCAGCACCTTTCTTCTTATTATTATTATTATTATTAATATTATTATTATTATTATTATTATTATTATTATTATTACAAACCCGATCATATGTGATCACGATTTAAGAAAAAAAAAAAAAATAAGCGCCTCCCTCACATAAGGCCTACTTGCCCAACCCAGCGCTAATTCAAGCTTTATGGTATCCTGCATTGGGGCTACGACATTACACACGTTTTCTTTCAAATATGAGCTGATGATGAAGAGATAAAACAATCACGGACAGAAAACAGAACAGTTTTAAACAACATTCCAGTAAAACTACATAAAATTTAATATAGGAGCCAGGCGTGATTTGTGTTTGAAACGGACAAGTATATATTGTAAACAATGTAACTTCAAACATGTTTAGCAGAAACGAGTTTCGTTGATCTAAACATGTTTACTCTAAACAAACTTCGTTGCCAGTGTGAACGCAGTATATATTGCTTACATGAAAAATAATTCTTTTTTGACAGTGCATTACTAACACGACAAATAAAGGTCTACTGACGTTAAAGGAATACTTCTAACTGATGAAAAATAATGTTCTACTGAGACAAAAGGAGTACCCATGAAAAATAAAATTCTCATGATGCAAAAGGAGTGATACTAACATGAAAATAAAGCTTATCTGTCGAAAAGGGAATTTTGTCAACATGAAAATCAAACTTCTTCGGACGCAAAAAGTAATATTACTATTATGAGTAATAAGTTTCTGCTGGCGTGAAACGATCTTTAGTAACACGACCTCTAGTAACATTGACGAAAAGAGAATTTCTCTAACATAAAACAATAAATTTGCACTAACACAGAAAGGTATTTCGAATTCTAACATGCGAAATAAGGTTGTTCTTACTTACATGTGTTTTACTAACATGAAAACGATGCAAAGAGAGTGTTAATTAAAATGAACAAATTAGGTCTCCTGGACGCTAAAGGGATGCCTTCTGTACGGCCATGTACCTACAATGCAAGATTGATGACGTAAAAGGGGTTTTACAGGCCCGGAAATACACCTCTCCTGACGCAAAAAGAGTATTACTGACAAGAAAAATATAGCTAACCTGACGCAAAAGGACTTTTCCGGACATTCGGCATTTTGTGTTCAAGGTTATGTTTAATAAAGTACATTTTTCACTGCTGTTGAACCGAGGTAGTCCCTCTTTTTGGTGTGCTTCAAATAAGCAAAATTTGGTTACGCTGAGTTTGCCATTTAACTGAAAAGTGTAAATAGACCCTTATCGGTTTGCAGTCAATATTTTCTTCAATTCAGAATGGGAACGTGTATAGCGAAAATGGTGGGCAGAAACAAACACGAAAAGTCATTTGATGATCTCCGGAGTAACCAAACTAGAACGGCAGAGAGAGAAGGAGCAGAACACGTTGCGAATCGTATGTCACGACGTCAAGGCGAATCTTGTGTTGATGCAGAAGCAGATGAAGACATCAGTCGAAGTAACCAGGAAGGATCCGGGAAGAAGAGAAAGACTCTACAAGAGTTGCACAAGAACCCGCCGCCTGGATTCAGAAAGTTCGAGTCCGAGGTAGACTGGCGAACAATTGACGAGGAAATCGCTCTTCAGCTTTGGGAGGACGTGTTTAAGCCCCTGTATACTTTTTACTAACTGTTAAAAGACATCCATTGTAATATAACTCTTAAAAGTGTCATGTATACATCACAATATTTTCTTTAAAGATAGCTATTTTGTTATTAATGTTATTTTCTGACTTCTACCTGCGAAGTCTGTAAACATTAAGGATGTTTTGAGTTCCACAGTGATCAAGTGCATTTCGCATTGCTTTCTTGCCACAACGTCTAAAATGTTCGAAATTTTCCACTTTCATGACAAAAGTCACTGAAAAGTTATAAGCTTTTTACGTCGAATATGCAAAGAGAATTTGTTGATGGTTGTCCACCTAGTACTGCGAGGCCTCGAGCATTTGATTTACCACGGTTCGCCTTCATTGACAAACTCTTATACTACACCCTTCATCTTGAATCTATATAAGCATAACCCTGAGCCTTAAATTCAGTGAAATTCAATTTCTGGTCATTTTACCTCTAACAATGAATAATATTTTGCGAAGAATATAATTCCATTTTCTTTAACTTATCATTTGAGACTTGAGAGATACGGCCTAGCGTAATGAATAGGACTCAAGTGGAGAAAGATAGATGAAGGAGTTAGTTGACTTCTTTGAGCAAAACAATGATTTGTTGTAAAATATTTTTGAAGCAGCAATAGACATACTGGAAAATTAAGATATATGCTTGATCTTTTGCGATTCTATAACAACAAACGCCTCTTGATAACACAAGAGCTCTTTCTTTGTAGTAGCTTGAATCTTATATCAGTCACAATAACCAGCAAACATAATTGTGCAATTTGGTCTTTTTAAATCACGATTTGTGTCAAGAAATTATGATCTAGATGATAGTCTCTTGCTTGAATTGATTAAACTACTTTTTTTTCCACTCAAGTTCAGTCAATGAAAAACACAACACAAGATGGCGGGTCATACCAAACTGTATTAAGCACATTAAGCACATGTTTCGTACAATTGACCGCTGGCACAGCGGGCTCAGAAAGTAAAAGAAATCACTGTAACATGACAGTATAACACACGTGTTCGACATAGGCAAACACATAGCAGTTTTCACTTGAGGTGGAAGTAATTTGCATCATACGGTATTTGTTTTGGTTTTGCGTTACTATGTTGTGAGATTAGCTAAAAAACCCGCGCCACTTTGTCAGCCAATTAGAAATAAAACCAAAACCATTTGCTGGTTTGAGAATTAGACTGATTTTCTTTAATGTATACTACTCTGACCTTACATAACTCCACTAAACGTAGAAACTTTATTCGAATCACCAAAATCTTAGCTTAATCCAGTATTTTACATTATAATGATTATGCTTTCAACACTAGACCACTAAGTGAAATTTTCTTACATGCAGCGATATTTCTGCTTCCCTCCACCAGGCGGCGGCGGGGGCGGGGGGGGGGGGGAGATAGACTCCCATATAAAAAGGACGGGAATGCACGGCAAAAATTTCGAAAAGAACCCTTTAGAAGTACTAAGATCCTGTTTTGTGGGCGTGGCTTGAACCATTTTTCACCACTAACAGGTACCAATTCTAAAACAACACATTATCTCCTGTCATGTCTATATCTCAACACCCTTTAAAGGTACCGAGAAAGCTCCCGCTGTGAAACTTTTGAAGCTGAACACCCTATGAGGTACAAAAACCAAAAGATACTGAAGGGTACGACGAGTACGTCCGTTATTTTCGTATAGGAGTTTTCCCCCCAAGAATTCCGGTGTTCTTTTTCACTTCTGAGTACATGTTGGAGCTGTTTTAAACAATGTTTACTTTGCGAACTGAGAACCAGTTCATTTGACCAGTTTCATGATATACCTGGCTCATATCCTTTTCTTGGCGAATAAGAACATAAAATAAGGAACGAGATTTTCAAATATATAATGGGACCCGGAAATTAAATAAAACACGTGTAAATGGTTTAATTCCAGTGCTGATGCATTTTCCTCGAGCCAAATATCGAAAATAAGCGAGAATTGCCGTACAAAGCACTACTTAAGTCCACGGATCTTAATGAATGGGCGAATCTTTCACACAAGGTACTTTTTTTTCTTGATCATTTTATTTTTGCGAGATGATCAAACAAAAAACAATAACAAAAAAAAAAAAAAAAAAAATCACTTTTATTTCACCCCAGAGTTAGAAATAATTTATTACAATGTTATAGATTAGAAACAACAATAGAGGGGGTGCTGGCTACCCGCCCTGCAGAAACTTGACAAACAAGTGAGAGAAACCCACCAGCGGCTGTCTTGAAAAACAACGCCGAAAAGACTCTGGGAACGAGATGAGTTTTCTCAGAATCTCACTGCATGACGTCATGAAATCAACCGAACGATCCTTTCTTGGAAGGGAGCATTTACACACTTGAAGACATACCTTGGTTGTCGTAATGACCGAGCGTTTGAGAAACAAAAACCAGGGCATCAACTGCGAATTGGGTTGTGTGTGAATCTTGAGTTTGTAGAAGACAACGGATAGTTGTGAGTAACTTTCTTTTGATTGATGTACATGTGCCGTTATAAATTTGCTATAATACTACTCTATGCAGGGTAGCAGAATTAGAACTGGGAAAGACAAACAAAATTATCCACATCAGGTCTCTCAGTTCTGTTGCATTTTCCTAGCGGCAGCTAATCTGATTGTTGGCCGGGAAACGAAGGACTGTGCGCTCAGTTGTACTGATCGTGAAAATGGGGTACTAGCTCTTAAACTTCACGACTTGGCGTAAAATTTTGATAAAACGTACTCAGTGAAGTCCGCCAAGACGAATCGGGCACCATATTGACTTAATAGTATCAAGTAAAATCCTCCAGACATAGTTGCTTGCGAAGATAGTTGAATATCAAAAGAATTAGCCATTATGATACAGAGGTGATCACGAATTGTTTAAGAATTCAGATCCGAGCAACTCAGCGGAGGTCAGTGTGTATGAAGCTGATGGTTTCTTGGAAGAGAACGTTTGCACATTCTTTAGAGACCTTGCTCCTCAAACTGTTGAGAATTACATTTGTGAGAATGAAGTGTAATTGCTTTCGAACATTTTATGGCTTTATTCCCTTGATTAATTAATTGAGGTCATTAATTTCGATGTAAAATGCAGTCAAGACGCAAACAAACGAGCCTTTAGAGACACATCTATAGCGGTCTGTTAAAAATTTTGACATTTCAGTTTGCTGTTGTTTTGAGGTAGAACGTCAGTTTCTCTGGCTTTCCTCGTTGCCTCATTATAAGATGAAAGACCAGTGATTTGCAGTGAACTCTCGCACGTTCGACTGAGCTGAATAGTGTATGCATTTCACTGATTGGTATTAGAATTTATACAGATTTATACTCTGGTTTCTCGGAAAAGAAAAGCGACGTTTTTTTTCGTATGCGAATGATGACTAGGGACCGTTCGTGACAAATGCTCGGCAAGCATTCACGATCGTATTTCGCATATGTTTCAATCACTATTTTGGCATTACGAGTTATAAAACAAGAGTTTGATTAAGCTGGATTCCCACAATTGAAGACATAACGAGTCGCTGTTTTTGCTCAAGTTTTGACTGAGAATCACCTCTTAGCTGCCCATTGTGCAGGATTGTTTAGCTGCTCGATTTCGGAGCTCTCTGCATGAAAAAAGACACTATCTCCACTTGATTTCCTAGAAACAGTGATGGTACTGCAACCAATCGACTTAAAAGCGACATTTTTTCAAACGGTCAGGACCTGTGCAATTGTGTGATTCACACATTCACTCCGTGAGGTTTCCAAGAAAGGAGCAAGGCTGAACATTACCAAAACCTTGTTTTTGAGATATTTGTAACAGTTTTTTGAGTATTCTGGTATCTGTTATCACTAACTAGAGTTGAACATGTATATTGGGTTGTGCAGAAATGGTTTTTACCTCAGGTCAAAGACACGTTTGCTTCTCCGACGCAAATTTTGCTTCCGAAACATATGATTCTCAGTTTAGCCTGACTATGTTATACTGATCGTGACGATGCAACTTCCCTGCGCTTCAATGCAAGGGAGCCCTGATAATCTGCGAGCCATTAGGAACATCCTCTTTATTCATGGACCAAACTCATGATCTTTCCCTGGCATTTTGAGCATGGTCAGTTGCTGTGGACATGTCCTCGGCACATCTATGATCAGGTGTAACAGCTGTAAGTACATGACTGGGTAGGCCAGAAGGGAACAATCATTATGCATAAAGGCCCTCTGCTTCTACCCTTGCTATCTTGTGCAGGCAATGAGCAATCAAACCAAACGGGGGAAAAGCATAGAAAAGTTATGTTTCCCATGTAATAAAAACATCTACTTAAGTTGTGCCAGGATCAGGTCTCCAGGATGCATAACAAGACACCTGTGTATTGTACTATTTAGCCTAGAGACAAAGAGGTCAATAGATGGTTCAACCAGATTTGTGTAACTTGTTGAAATATGTCTGGCCTCAGCAATTCCACCCTTTATTATTAATACAAACTCTATTATTTTTATCTGGGATACGAGCTGCAGAAATCCAGATATCTCTCAATACAAAACTGCCGGATATCTTTAGCAGCAGAGTTACACTTTATAGAATGTCCCTCCCATAGAATTAATAAAGGAGTGGTTGTATTGTCCAAATAAATGCAAAAATGGACACTTTTCATTCTACTGCAGAAAGTTTTCAACCCCCAAAATACAGCCATAAGTTCAAGGCAATTAATGTGATTCTTTGATTCAGCTTCATGTCCCTCTGCCTCCTGTTTTTTCAATGCCCATGACTGCACCCTAACCCTTGAGTGAAGCGTGTACAAGGCGATGTCAATCTTTGCATTTGGGGTACAAAGAGGATAGTCAGCTTTTTCAATATTATCACACCACCATTTTAATTCTGTAAGGTTTTCTTGAATTGATATAGATACACTGCTAATAAACCCAAGCCAGTGCTCTTTGATGCCAAGCACCTTTTCAGTGGGGAGGGACACAGTTATACTCACAGAATTCAGAACAAAACCCCAGAAAAACAAGTGCCTGAACTGGTCTAAGCACTGATTTCAGATCACACACAAAATGAAGTATAATACGAGTTTCTCTGGCTTTCCACGTTACCTCATTATAAGACGAAAGACCAGAGATTTGCAATGAACGCTCGCACGTTCGGCTAGCTGAAAATGCATTTCACTGATCTTGTATTTATTCTGAGGTTTCTCGGAATCTCTTAATTCCAGAGCAGCTATTTGTATTCATCATTGCTAATTAAGACTGTGTTTTTCGCTGTTAAGCTTTCAGGAAGAGCTGTTGAGTTCCCCCTAGCGTATATTTTATATTTCTTTCAGTTGTCAGAAAAGAAAAGCGACGCTTTTTTTCGTATGCGAACGATGACTGGGGATCTTTCGTGACAAATGCTCGTGACAAACATTCACGATCGTATTTCGCATATGTTTCAATCGCTATTTTGTCATCGGGAGTTATAAAACAAGAGATTGATTAAACTGGGAATGTTTTTCTCTCCTTTAGAGACTAATAGGCCACGTTTGATAGATTACTCCGAGGCTTTCAGGACAAACTCTTATACTTGGTGGTGTTTTATTTGCCTCCAAGTCTGTTTGGGGAATTGAGGGGCATAAGAAGATTTAAAACTGACAATTTTGTCCTGCAAGACTCGGAGCCAAGTTAGAATAATTTTCTTGTACATCGCATTCCGAACAAATTACAGCGCAATATCTGAAAAAAAGAGAGAGAGAGAAAAAAAAAAAAAAAATATATATATATAACGGAGGCAATGTCCATGAAAAAAAAAATATTACTAGGTATTTAGGGTATTTATAATGACTGTAAACGACAAAAACAAACCAAACCAAAACGACTGAGGCAAGAGCCTCAGTTTGCCTGCTACTCAGAGCTGAGGTCCTGATTTATGAATAGCAAAATTAAGATTCTAGTAGACAAATATCGCATTGGCCAAATCTAATGCGCCCGGTCGCGTTTATAACTTTCCATACATTTGCCAGAACAGCGAAAAGACCCTTGGTAAGTTGTGGCGAGCCTCGTGAAACCTTTACGCTGTTTCAGACAGACAATAATTTGCGATTTTGCGACGATTTTTAGCACATGACCCCGTATATTTCAGACCTTACCCTGGAGCGTAATTTGAGAAGGGCTTAAATTCGATCTTGATCAGAGTTAACTTATAATGACAAAGTGGCTTCTTCTAAAACATACCCAATTGAAGACCAGAGTGCACGAAGCATGTGCTGTTTCAGATTAGAACGCCGGGCACAAATGCCGTACTCACTGGCGCCGCACATAGAATAGAACTCACGTTAGGAACCCCCCCTCCCTCCTCCTCCCTCCCCCCCCCCCCCAACAACCGGGTTTGAAGTTTCCTAGAATTACTCATGATGACGTCAGGAAATTATCCAACTTTTTCTCGGCTGTTCTTGGACGGGAGCGTCTGCAAGCTACCTTTTTCGTCGTTTGAGGAGCAGCAACCGTAACATCAGCAGCGAATTGGCTTGTTTACGACTCTTGAATTTGCAGAGCTGCACGGACAGTTGAGGTAAGTCTTTTAAGTCCCGTTTTTACATATTCGCATTTGATTCCTACTTCAGCGTTCCAGAAAATGCAATTGAAAAAAACACAAACAAACAAAATCCATATCAGACATCAGAGCTGTTGCATTTTCCTACCTGCAGTTAGCGGGCGAGTGAATGACTGCTAGTAAGCAGACGACTGTGTGTCCGGCTAAGGCCTGGCTGGGAAACAGTTGCGGAAACATTTTATTGTTGCGGGGGAAAATGTTTATAGTTTAACCACGCGGGAAACATGTTGCGGAAACCAATTTTGGAAACAAGACAATGGTGTTTACCTCAGGTCAAAGACACTTGCTTCTCGGACACAAATTTTATCTTCCGAAACATAAGTTTCCTAGTTTAGCCACCAAGTTATACTGATCGTGACTATGCGATTGTTAATCAAATTCACAACTTAGCGTTGTCAGGATAAAACTGAAGTCCGCTAATGTATTGGCGAGCGTCGATGACTATGTTAACTCTATAGTATTACACGCTATATGTAGAATCGAAATTTGCGTTCTATTAACCGACGAAAATCCTCTAAAATATACTGTTGCTCACGAGGACAGAATAATATCAAAACATTAGTCATTAGATGAGGTAAATGGTTTAATATCTCAGATCCGAGGTGTTCAGCGGAGGTGAGAGAGATGCGTGTTTAAATTAAACTGATGGTCAAACAAAAACAGTTCTCTGAGCAAAAACGCACTGCAAAGTCGTTGTAAAAATGAAATAGGATTGCTTTCGAACATTTCATGGCTATATAGAAATTGCTGAAATTCAGTATGCCGAAAAATACATTTGTGGTTGCTATAATTCCCTTGCTCAGTTTTATATGTCAATGTAAAAAAAAAAAAAAAACAGTCTAGACATAAACAAATATTAAAGGCACATCCTAAGCGAGTCTATATCAATTTTGAATTTAACTTTGCCGTTGTTTTGCCGTTAATGAAAATCTGAGGAGTTTGTCTGGCTTTCCTCGGTACGTAATTATTATGCCTGAGATTTGAAGGAAACTTCCACACGGTTGGCTTTAAATACATTTTCCCCTGTGAACACTGATCGGGAACAGTATAGCCACCTTATTGAAATTGCACTCAAGTTTCTTGGAATCTTCAAGTGCAGCTTGTTATTCATCTCTACTTTTGATCGTCTTCATTATTAAGTCTCTGATAGTAGCTATAAGGCCTAAAACTGAAAGCTGTTAGGTTAGCTTTAGCTTATAATTTTATTTCTGTTGTTAGGAGAAAAGAGAAAAGCCGTGATCTTTGTTGTCGTATGCGAGCAGTGACAAAAGTGCGTGACAAACGTCCATAATACTATTTACTGTTTATGTTTTAGCAGTCGTCGTTCAGGTGGCAAGTTGCCAATATTCTTGAGCTTAAAACCTTAAGAGAACTACCAAGTACTTGTTATCAAACAGTAAGCTATAGATAAAAGACTGAGGACTTACGATCTCACAGAACCACCATTTTTGCGTACTTTTTGCGGAGTCTACTACTCAGGGAACCAGACCGTGTTGGGATTCCGCCATAGTTATTTAAAATAAGGTTTGAACATGGCAACGATAAGAATCCAAGACCACTTTATTTTACAAATTTTATGACATATCCTTGTCAAAACATATTATGGTCGGAGAAAGTGGTTCATTGCATCGTTCTCGAGGAAGGAGAGCTAAAATTATGAAGACTAGAAAATGAGATATGAATGCACATCGCGGTAAGGATTCGTGGTTGCAGCACCATCACTGTTTCTAGTAAATAAGGTGGAGGTAGTGTCTGTTTCCATACAGTGAGCTGCGAAAGCGAGCAGATAAACAATCGATCCTGCACAATGGGCTGCTAAGAGGTAACTCTCAGTCAAAACTTGAGCAAAAACAGCGACTTGTCATGTCTTCAATTCTGGGAATCAATCACTCATGCTGTGTTTGCATTTGAGCTTTTACCAAGGTAAACAGTTACTAAGGTCAAGTTACTTAACCTTGGTACATTCGTCCAGTGTTTATACCGGGTGAAATAACTCAAGTTGATCTTTCAACAGTCGCGCGCGCTACATTATCAACGTCATGAAATTCGAACTTGGACGGGGATCCCTCCGCAGCGGAACAGGAGCAAATTGAGGTGCCATCATTTTCATAGGCGAGGACCTCATTCCATAATATTGCGGCGAAAATTCAGCTGCTTTATCATACCCAGAGTATGCATGGTTATATGCGTAGAAACGTGGATACGTTGTATATACAGCATTCTCCCTGGTGGCAAAATATATCGACAATAATTACACAACAAAGGGCCGAACTTTGTCTAGAGAAAGTTGTAAATAATACTGAGAATGAAAAATACAATGCTCTCTTTTACGTGACGGATTGTTCGCCGTAAGAAGATCGATCTAATCTTTCCACGTTATCTGCCATGGTAACCTAGTCAAAACTGGAAAAGAAACGCTTTGCTTTGTCGGCAATTGCACAATCTGCTCACCACGGGAAGTGATATATTACGCCGCCACAAGCGGATATATCTGTCATCTTAACCTTGGTTACCAACTGTAACCATGTCTGATCACAGGGTAATTACAACTTTTACCTTGGTTAAATTTCTTTTGTCTTTTGCGGCATTTACCAAAGTATCACTTGGCGTTTACACACGGAAAATGTTTACCTAGGTAAGTAAACTCTGGTACCTCGGTAAACCGGTCAGGTCTAAACACAGCATCAGTTTCCAATGCGACATTTTTTCCAAGGGTCAGGACCTCTGCAATTGTGTGACTCACTCATTCACTCCGTGAGGTTTCGAAGAAAAGAGCAAGGGTAAACATTACTAAAACCTTATTTCTGAGATTTCTGAAACTTTTTTTTTGATTCTTCTGGTATCTATTACCACTAACTAGAGTTTAATATGCAATAGTGTTGTACAGAAATGGAACCGAGAAAAAAAGTCCAAGTCGGATATCAGTAATAACAGACAGCAGCCCTACGGCTACCTAAATAGCAGCTTTCACGCCAACGATAAAGCGAGGGAGAAAACAAAAAATGAACGTGGAGCTCTTTCTCACTGAGCTTCGTAATTAAAGGATCTTTCTACACATTTTTTAACCCTATTCTCCGGGGAAGGGCCGTCAAAGGTGTTTGGGCGGCTTTTAGCTGGTTTTGAGTCCAAGCCTTGAAGCAATGAGCCTCAAATTTAGTGGTTTGGCCTAAAACTTTATCAAAGATCATATTAACTCTTGTTTTTAGGCCCTCGTAGCTTGATTAAGAATATAACAAAAACAGTAAAGTAAATTTTTTGGCCGGAGTTTGTTTTCTTTCAACTAAAAATGTGACTTTGCAGTATAAAGTAGGGCAGTACATGAGTGGTAAGACTACAGATGTGTTAATCTGAAGGTCACGGGTTCGAATCATCCTGGTGTTCGAAGCTTCTTTTTTTTTCTCTCCCGAGCGCTAGCTATAAAGGATAGTTGCATTTATATAACGTTGGATAATATAAACGTCCAAGCCGTGCATAAAAATACTGTAATGAGATAGTATGAGAGCTTGAAGAAGAATAATTCGCTGAATAATAACACTCTTTCAGCGTCAAACCCTCACATATTATTTTTGGCAACGGTTCGTCTAAAAGCCGCTGTCAACGTTATCGATAGATCGAACTCACCCAACTTTGTTGTATACCAAATAGTCTTTTTAAAGACTAAAGTAAACTTTAGTTTTAGGAGTTTTTATTCGACTCCAAACGCGAAAGACCAGCTCATCGCCTTGGTAGCCATTTTTTGCCCGAAGGTCACTCAATCGATGTATAGTTAAATTTATAAGAAGGGTTTACTAGAACTCATATCCCGTTCGCCGCGGTTGGAGACTACCGTAAATGATTTTAACAAAATAGGGACATGGGATAACTGTTAATTACCGTTTGGTATTTCAGAGTTGATTGAAAACAAGTGTAACAGCTACCTGTCGGTGTGGGCACCGTTTTGGAGCCAATTCACAGCAATGCTTGCAAAGCTGTGGATATTTTCGCTCTTCTGTTTGACCTATGGAAGTTGTGCCAACTTGAGAAAATCTTTCCAGGAAGTGAACGGCACTGTCATTGGTAACCGCACCTTCAATCCCGCAGATGGTCCATACCTGGTGACAAGTGACTTGGTTGTTGCCCACAATGCAACTCTTACCATAGAAGCAGGTAGTGAAGTGCTTTTCGTTCCAACCGTAGGGCTTCGTGTTCACGGATCTTTACGCGCAAGGGGAACGCATTCAAATAGAATAACGTTTCGTGCACTTCCTTGTAATGAAACAGTTCTTTGCAACAACACCAACCTAGGCAGATTCTACAACCCTGGGATTAGGCTTGCTGGTGGCACCTCTCCCAGCAACGGTCGCTTGGAGCTAAAATGGAAGGGACAGTGGGGAACTATATGTAACTACTATTGGGATTACAGAGACACTGCAGTGGCTTGTAGACAACTTGGCTTCCTCGGAGCTAAGAGGTATTACACATATCCCGGAAGTGGCCCCGTCTACATGAGGGATGTGAGCTGTAATGGACAGGAAGAAAGTCTCTGGGATTGTGGCTACAATTGGCGTTCGTGCTGTGAGTTATCTTTAGTCTTAACCTTTAGGAACTGGTGTTGATAGTCACTTTCAAAAGCCACATTATCTTCCGCTAAAATGAAGAAACTCAAAAAGTTAGGAAATATTTACCTCATTCTGTTTGTTGTTGCTGCATGTTTGAAGCTTTTCGAATTAAACGTGAAATTAACAAAGAAAAGATCAGAAGATCGTGACGCACAAAACAGTGGTAGCTTGCAGAACAGCTCACGATTGAAGTCAAATATTAAACACGTAAATGAATTGCTGTGTTCTTATTTTTCAGCCTCGAAATGGTGATATACCAAATAAGATTTTTTTCTTTCGTAAACGGCTAGTAGACCAATTTCGATATATTAAAATTCAGCCTAAAACAATAAAACTCAGGACGAGGCTCTGGGGAAAAACTACAGAGTGTGTCGGCTTTGTTCCCCAGAGCCTTGTACTGAGGTCTATTGTGTTGGACTGAATTTTAATACATCAAAATTGGTCTTTTGAAGAAAAGTTCATGCAATGTCCTCCTAGTTCTTTACGAGTGCCTTGAGTTTTTCCAGGACATCACCAAAGATCAACTAAACCGTACATGGTTTAAGCAACAATAAAATGCCTTGTCAATTCTTTGAGATAATATAAATCTTCCACAAGTCCTGATTTACAACCAGTTGAAATGAATTGAATAATA
Source organism: Orbicella franksi (assembly GCF_964199315.1). NCBI lineage: Eukaryota > Metazoa > Cnidaria > Anthozoa > Scleractinia > Merulinidae > Orbicella > Orbicella franksi. The sequence goes on from NC_138155.1 coordinate 9,301,831, forward strand.
AACCTGCAATATTGGTGAGGTACGGAAAAATGAACACAAACCGAGGTTATAGCTCGTAACGAGACTAATTGGTTTTCTAGCCAGTCCGGCGTTTTCTCTTAGAGCCCTCCCAGAAGTCATAACCTTTGTTTGAGTGAGATATATTTAAAACTCTCCGTATTGTTAGTTTGGCTTTTAGAAATATGGTTTATTTTTATCATTTACACCCGCTTTCAGTGTTACGTGCATAGGCGACATCTTTCGACCATCTCTCGACGTTCCATCTTTCGACATGCCATATGAACAGCTGAAAGACCGTTTACCTGTGAAACTGACAATTTTTCCGGTTATCAGGGGAACAAATGAAAAGTATATGATAATTACTGCCCTAAAACGAATGAAAAAGATTGTAGACTCCCGATTTACGGGATAATTCAAATGATTTTATATTAGTGTAGTCGATTGGCTCTCAATAGTGACTTCCGGTAGAATTGGGCCGCTACTGCTCAGTTAATATTCGAAAGATGTAAACATTCAAAACAGTCGATTTATCTCTCATAGAATGTCTTCTTGATCTCCTAACCTCAGTTTGATGTCAAATAAATCCATCTTTCCTGACTAAAAGTTGAGTCTGACCGTAAAGAAGTCCGTTGTGCTTACATTTCAACGTAGGCCAGGTTACATAGCATGTCGAAAGATGACATGTCGAAAGATAGTTGCTATGCACGTAACGCTGAAAGCGGGTGTAATGAAAAGAAACCTACTTGTAAAACTTCACTAATCGGAAAATTGTTCTGTTTTTCCTATTACATTGTTTGAAAATCGATGATCCTCGACCCTGACAGATCATTCCTACGACGTTGGAATTGAGTGTGACATCCTGATGCCTTTCTTGACTGAGACGGTTTTCTGGAAAGGTATTTACTTCGGACCGACAAATTTTACCGAGAAACAAGGAAACTCATCCTTGGAGAATGCAGATATAGTGAATGCTTTTGAAGGGATCAAAGCACTTAAGAAGGTACCAGATTTACTAAATGTTACAATTAGAGATGGAGCTTCAGGCCTGCTGGTGAAAGAACTTGAAAATCAACTAGCAATAATGGATACGACCATCTTGCGATCAGCGTTGGCTGGTGCAAATATTGAGAGTTCTGGAGGGCATGTCGTAATTGAAAATACCACCGTGCAGAATACAAGCTTTGGAGATGGACTTGTTTACAACCGGATTCTAGATGCGGTGGATTTCTGTTCAATCATCCCAGATGCGGCCTCTGTGCCTTTTGTTCTAAAGGCAACAGGGAAAGCTTTGACGGTTAACTGTAGCAAGGTAAGAATACAATAAATGAGATATTAATCACTATCTCAGACTGTCTCGGTCATCGAACTACAGAAATGTTTACACTAGTTAGCCTAAAACCGTGATTAAGCAAGTTTTCCTCTAAGCTGCAACAAAGGTAAGGTATAGCGGAGGTCCGGCGTCCCGAAGGACCGCCAAGTGGAGCCCCATACCCATGAAGACAGGAAAAGGAAACCCATGAATTGATTTTCTCTTGGTTATCATAGCTAGCGGTGTTGCTCGTGGGCGCGTACGCACGACGACGGCGGCGACCACGGAGTCGCGCATGATGGCGGCCATACTCCAGCTAAAAGGCTGACAGAGACATACAGCCTTGATTTATAGCCTCCTTTGATATTGCTCATTTGTTATGGTCAGGAGGGAGAGGTCAACTTCGCTTGCGATTGCGCGCCCGATGATCTTGGCCATTATGACGTCACTCGTAAGCCGGCCCGTGAAGTTTCAATGGCCGCTGAAATAATGACACCAGAAAAGTTTTTCATCCGATGATTGCCCAAAGAATTTGAAAGAAAGCGATCAACAGACCACAGGAATAAGATAACCTGTTAATATTTTGTCAAAAAATACTTTGGTTTTCAAAAACTAGACGTCAAAAGGATCAAAAACACGCAAAATTTCGAGATCGCTTAATTGAAAACGTGATTTAAAAGTGAAACTTTGTGCTCGTTTCATAGGCGATATCTGGAGAACCCAACAATGAACAACACAAACAAAAATATGATCTTGATATGGTTTAAAACGTTTGAATGGTGATGAAAACGAATCATTTAAACTATGCATAAAAATGGTCAGTGGATTTAAATCCATTATTTTGTAGACGATAGCGTGGAGGACCTGCTGATCAATAATCGAAAACCTCGAAATATGTGAAAGTATTCGATGGAACATGCTCCCTTACAAAGAAATTTAAGCTATGAAGTCATATACTGAGTTGGTAAGTAAATAATGCGCCAAAGAATTATTTTTTTGGCCTAAATTATCCGCAAAACCGTCGAAAATTTTCTTCTGCAAGGCCAACCAACTGACGCAGGCTTCCGAGCAGACGTGTGGATATTTTAGATGGTAAAATGATACAAAATCATTGTATGGGAGACCTAGATGAAACAGATGATATTCAGAATAACATGGACGAGACCTTAACAGAAAGGTGCTTCATTTCATGTGAAAATGTTCGTCAAATATGAGATCGGAGCAGGATCTGTTTCCTCGGGCGTCCGCATGCAGTGCAAAGCTGTTTCTTGTCTCGCAGCTTCTTCTGAACTTCTGACAAGAAAGGCATCCTAAACTGTTGCTTTGGGTTCTAATTTTTTTTTGTTAATTTCTCAGTGAGTTCACTTAAACCTGTATAGACTGTAAAAGAAAACTGTGTAGGATGTTACATGGAAAGAACTAAAAAATAGAGAATCTGGTTCCAAGCAGCAAGTGAATTGAAGAGGAAAGAAAAATATGAACTGGGACACGTCTTATGCTAAGCCGTTGGCAATAAGAGTTAACTTATCCAGGAGAAACCTGTTGAGCCAAAATGACTTATCACCAAAACGGAGTTCAGTACACTAAGGAAGATTGTGACAAAGGTGATCTCTTATTGTAACCAAACCCCTTGTTTTCTAATAGTATCTGTCTTGAGACACCGTGAAAGCTTTACTGCCTCTAAGTTTGAAATGATAATCAATTCTTTTCTTTATACTTTATGCTTTTAATTTTCATCACAGTTAATCGTATGTAAATAAAGATAGCTTCAACAGTTATTTTACATTAAGTTTAAACTGACCTACAAAGAAATATTGTAGAGAAGAGTGTCACAGAGGTTGTACTTTTAAACATGAACCCCAAGCCTGATTTCTCCCCAGCTCCATCCATCCCAGGTTCCCTGTTGCTTTTTGCATTGATGACTTTATTTTTGACTTCAAGAGAATGCATCATGCAAGTGATAAGCGTACATTTTCCACAAATAACAACAACAAAAACACACACACACACACACACACACACACACACACAAGATTGGGTTTTAAATGTTTAATTGACAGTACATTGACAATAAATAGATAGCTTTATATGGTCAGAAAACGGGCCTGCTTGGATGGTCTTGCAAAGGTAGCTAGTGGAAGATGGTAACCTACGATCAAATAAAACTTCCCTTAATATTCACCAGTTGAAAATTGAAGTAAATGTTGACGTGACCTCCCTTCCCTCTGGTTTTTATTTCACCCCTAACTCTTTTCAACACAAAATGTAAACTAAAAGATAGATTTCCTAATGAGATCTAGCACCAGGAACTCAATATGTATTTACCATTAAAAAAACTAATTCTGACAATTAAATGATCCAACCCCATCCACCTTTTAAGTCCCGTCCAAGCAGATACAATGCGGTAATGTACATGGAGCTAATATCATAATTTATAAAACATTATATAGCTCATTTCCAGTATCAATGTATTGAATTGAGGTCTTCAGATTTTCACATAAAGAATTTTTTTCAGCGCCCTCACCTGCACAAAGGAAAAATAAAATTTTTGAAGTATGTCAAACAAACTAAAACAAACACTCTGCATAAAGCATTTTTGGATCCTGACATAAACAAAAGTTACAATATTGTTTAGGAATTAAAATAAATCAAACTTTTCCAGTTTTGCCAATTTTGTAAACATCATAAGATCAGCAACAGGAACTCAAGGTGACCAAAGTTTGGAACTCAAGTTTTGTTATATAAGCATACATGATTACAGCGGACGGTGAGGCCCCTTATTTGGTCATAGGTAACAAAGAAAGCCCTCCCTGCAGTGACCCTAGATGAGTTAACTTTCACACCATTTTGTTGAGAAAGCGAAACACAAGTCACCCTTAGCAACATAACCAGGGTAACCCTGGTAGGCCTGATAACCTGTTTTCGTCAAAATACTGGCCTACCTGGGACAACTCATGGTATGAAGAAATCAAAATTAACTCACAAAACCCCACAGTGATCAAATGACTGAAAGGAAGCCAAAGGAAGAAGGACAACTGAGCGTTAGAATATGAAAAAAGGCTTAAGCAATCCTGGAGGGACAACTTCATTTCATATAAACACTTGATAAAGTTGCCTCAGAAGGGTCTGATAGTGTTGTCTCCAGTACCCTAGACCATATAAATGGGGCCTTGTACTCTCTCCTCCGTAGAGGTTCCCTAAGGGAAATTGAATATACTCTCAACTACCAGCCTAAGGTCAAAGCAGCATAAGAGAGGCCTATGCAGAGGAGAGAGAGCCTTGTATGTCATTATGTTTAAAGAAAAGTCTTACAAGACTAGACTGCAAACCATGGGTAAAAATGTAGACTGCAGGCTTTTTAAGAATATCATATTCCCATTTTCATTTATAGAGAGATCGAGCTAACCATACGCTGGCTAATCTGAGCCGTATACTTCAGGCTAACAGGAGAACTAAACTCTCTATAAAGGAAATGGGAATACAATATTCTAAAAAAGTCTGCAGTCTTCATTTTTATCCTCTGTCTGCATTTTAACCACCGTTGTGCAGTAGGTAGGCTTTAAGTCTTATTTAAATAATTAAAGTTAAGTTCTTGTTTGTGAAAATTCTCATTTCCGTCATTGTGGATAATATTTCTGTTTGCTAGGCCTGTTGTAGAAAATGTGAAAAGGTTTTAGTTTTCTGAAAGAACACTCCGAGCTCGAGATCGCAGATATTTCAGACTCAAATGAACTGATCATTTTTACTGCTCACTCTTCAAAATCATCTTCAATTACAATATTTTCCTATACATATAAACTATTCTGTGACTAAGTTACACGTTTCTTTAGGCTACCGATCACGCAAAAAACGCAATTTTACAGGGCGAACAGTCAAAATTTTTCCCCACATATTTCCACCGCAGAGCGATGACTGTAACTCTTTAAATGCACTTTATGCGAGATTTTTCGGTCATAATTAAAATCTACTTACCTCTCAAGAAAGAAAAATGATAGTTACTCCTTGAGATCCAAATACAATACCATTTGAAGCTGGAATGATCGGAGAAATCTGCCTCAAAAAGTTGTATCAGCGAGAGGCGACGACGCCATTTTCGAAAATTTTGTGCATTTGCGCACTTCTTTCGCCGTGACGTCATAATGGCCATGATCATAGGGTCAGCCAAATCTGACGTGTTCACCTCTCCCTCCTGATTATGGTCAAGTGACACTTGCAAAACAAGGTATCCGCCGACCAGTATTGCGTGACTATATCGCAGGCGCAAGTTTAGGGCTCATCGAGGTCACATGCTCTTTTGAAGTTGACCGCTGACCAAATGCTGGTTTTCTTTTGGATCGCGGGCTCATGCCAGACTAACTTATTGTAAATGGGGCCGGGTTGTTCGTAAGCTGGTTAAGCTAACCTAGGTTTAAAAGTTAACAGAAGTATAAATATTTCTTGTATACAAGTAATTTTCACTGCTTTTGTGTTGCGTATTATGAGATTATGCAAACTCAAAACAGAAGGCCGGCCAAACAACATACAGAAAACCTCATCGCAGAGTTACAAAACTTAAGTGAAATTTTCGCTTAACCTGGGTTATCTTACTCAGGCTTTGAACAACCCGGCCCAAGAGCTCCGCTTTTAGGCTTGACTAAATCTGTATGTTAAGGTATTCTTTATTAGGGACTTTAAGCAGCGGGAACGCGGACGGCGATGGCGACACCGAAGCCTGTGAGAAGGCTGGAGAGAGAGCGTCATTATGGCGAGAATTCACAAACATTAAGCAGCACCGTCGGAAACCGTGGTTTCCGCACTTTCAAGGTTATGGACATTATTGATATTCGTCCTCTGTTTATCAGGATGACTTCATTGAAAGAAGTTCGCAATTAGCTCTTGATAATCCACGATGAAGGTGTTTTAAACGATGACGAACTTCTACTCTTGTACGATTTAAACTGGTCTAACGATCTCGACCAGCCTTATGATTCCTTTTACTGATTTTAACTTCGATGATTTGAAGACGACGAGTGCCTGTCCGAATTTGGCTTCCACAAACGCGACTTGCCCCTTCTCGCTGAGTTGTACAGTGAAGTAAATGAACTTATTATCAGCAGATGTTTAGTCAGACTGGCACAACACATCCGTGTTCCGACTGATAAAGATCTAAGTAACCCACTGATCTTACGACTGAAAATGAAAACAGCTATACAAGTTTTAATGGTGTCTACCCTTTTAGATGTGTTAGAATTTCACCATAATGAGCCATCTGACATTTGAGTACTTCTTGAAAGGAAAAATTTCGGTTCAAATGCGTGTAAGTTGTCTTTATTTCATAATTTTTAGTGTCAATTTTAGTATGCAATTTAATTAGGCTAGTTTTGGGACGCACTGAAATTTTATTTCTTAAGTTTTTGGAATGTTTAATATCGGAGAATATTCTTTGTTTGGGAATTTAAATTACCTCAATTATTCTCCAGTCATGTACTTTTTGTAATTTCTTTGATTTATTTTTGTACTAGCATGACAAAATATTATTAAACTATTAAACTTAAACGGTAAGCTTTCAAAAAGAATATTTCACGGTACTCACATGTTCGCCGACTGGCTTGAGTTCGCTTCAGATTTCTCGACGTTTCTTTAAAATGAAATATCTCACACACCAAGAGAAAACAAGCATTAAAGTTCCTCGAAATTAGTATTACGGGTTATTTAGCGTTGACACAGTAAAGGAAACGAAAGCGAAATCTCACGTTTTCAGACAATGCGAAATGAGCTTCACTCACGTCGGGCCCGAACGCAGAACGTCAACCTGTTTCCCACCAGTCGTTCGCAGTCGACCTTTTGGCTTTTCCCTGGTCTAATGGCGTTCCCGTCGCCGTCCGCGTTGTCGTTGCGTTGTCGTCCCTATTTATAGTAACAACACCGCTTAGCTAAATAAAAAGCTACTTCGCAGGAAGCCCAGTATTAAAATAACATAAAAATACATTGATTAATAAACAAGTTTATTCAGCAAACATACATACAAACAAACAAAAAACAAACAGCCTCACAAACAAACGAACAGACTCACAAACAAACAGACCCAAAAAACAAGAAAACAGACTCACAAACAAACTAACCCCCATCAAACAAACAAACAGACTTACAAACAGACTAACCCCCATCAAACAAACAAACAGACTTACAAACAGACTCACAAACAAAAAGACTCCAGACAAACAGACTCACAAACAAACAGTTTCACAAAGAAACAAACTCAAAATAGAAAAGAAAATCACAAACTCATAAACAAACAGATTCTATGACAAACAAACAGTCACAAACAAAAAGACTGACAAACCAGCTAACAGACTCACAAACAAACAAACATAGTAAAACCCAAAAACAAACACCCAGACTCGAAAATAGATTAAAAACAAACAAACAGACTCATAAACAAGCAGAATAAAAAAAACAACAAGAAAACAGACACAAACAAACAGAGTCACAAACAGAGAAAAAAATAAAGAAAGAAAAACCCAAAAACAAACACCCTGACTCAAAAACAGACACGCAAACCAAACAAACTAACAAAAAAACAAACTCACAAACAAAGACATACAGAATCACAAACAATTTGACTCACAAACAAAACAGTCTCATCAACAAACAAACAGACCCACAAACAAAGACTCACAAACAAGCAACCAGACTCTCAACAGACTCATGATCAGAGACAAGCAAACAGACTCACAACAAACAGATTCACACATAAAAAACAACAGACTCAAAAACAACTTGAGTAAACAGCCTCACGAGGAAACACAGACTTACAAACACACAAACAAGCAGACTCGCAAACAAGCAAACAGACTTACAAACAAAAAAACAGACTCAAAAACAAGAAAACCTTAAACAGACACAGGCCCACAGACAAACAAGCAGACTCCCAAACAAACTCACAGACAACTGAGTGACTCATAAACAGACACACAAACAAAGACACAAGCAAAAACATACAAACAGACACACAGACAAACACACAAACACACAAACAAACAAACAACAAACATACTCAAACAATCAGACTCACAAACGAACAGACCCACCATCAAGAAAACAGACTTAAAAACAAACAAACAAGCCATAAAACAAACCAAACACAAAAACAAGCAAACAGACCGATAAACGAACAGACTAACAAACATACAGACTCACAAATTAATAAATTCACAGTCAAACAAACAAACAATCGGACAAACAACCAAAAAATGGACTCAAAAACAAAAAGACTGACAAACCAGCTAACAGACTCAAAAACAAGGAAACAGAGTCACACGCCAAAAAAATGCAAACGAACAGACTCACGAAGAAAAAAAACAAACTCAAAATAGGACAGCAAAATCACAAACTCATAAACAGATTCAAAGACAAACAAACAGAATCACAAACAAAAAGAAACAAATTTAAACGAACAAACAAACAGACTCTTAAACAGACTCAAAAACAAACAGACCCATAGACAAACAGACTCACAAACAAACAAACAGCCAAAGAAACAAACTCACAAACAAGTAGAATCAAAAACAAGAGAACAGACCCACAAACAAACAGTTGAGTCACAAAAAAACAACAAACAAAGAAAGTAAAACCCCAAAACAAACACCCAGACTCAAGAACAGATACACAAACCAAACACACTGACAAACACACAAACACACTCACAAAAGAAACCAAACAGAATCACAAACAATTTGAATCACTAACAAAACAGACTCGTAAACAAACAAACAGACTCAAAAGCAAAAAGACTCACAAACAAGCTAATAGACTTAAACAAGGAAACATATTCAAAAAAGACCAACAAACAAGCAAACAGACTCACAGCAGACTCACAAATGAGCAGACAGACTCACAACAAAAAAATTAACAAAGAAACAAACACACTCTCAAACAAACAGATTTAGAAACAAACACAGACTCGCAAACAAGCAAACAGACTCACAAACAAACAAGAGGACTTCGAAATTAACAGACTCACAAACAAGCACTATGGGCTGATAGTGTCTCTCCGCGGATGAACACTATCGCGTCACGTGATCGATTTAAACCAATAACAATCGGAGAAAATTTAGTGGTGAACTATAATCTGTGATAGATACTGAGTGGCTTAGCAGTATGTGCTTGTTAATAAAATGACAGCCCCTTCCTGGCGTTTTCGAAGTGTCTGTGAAGAGGATTTAGTTAAAGTTTTGAACAACTAGTAGATTTATACTAAAACAATTAGATTATTCGCTCTCGATTTCTATACGTGATAGAAATCTCGAGCTCATAATCTAATCGTTTAATAGCAGTCACCGTTCCAACAGGGACGATTAATCCTTCACCTCGGCTGTCTTAGCATTTTATAGAGGTTCGATTTTATTATAAATTACTTTATTTTGTAGGTCTTCAGAGCGCGACCTGGAAGAACACTTTCCGTGCATTTACGGTCGATTGTAGGAAGTGAATTTGAGCTCAACATTACAGATGGAAGTGCACACAACAACAACGTACTCATCAAGATTACAGATAAGTACAATGGAAAGACGGTAAAAACTGCTTCTAGTTGTGTCTTGGAAATTTCTTTCTATTCTAAAGGCAATTCCAAAGTTCCAGCCAATCTGGAGATGATCATAGTGGAAGATCAAGGTACCTGTTAAAGTTACAGCAGTAACTTCTCAAAATAAACGTTGATCTAAGGAGATTGTAGACCTAAAAATTTTATTATCATGTATCCAGGATTGACTTACTTCAAAGTTATACACGACGCTTTGGTTTGCTCCGAATGTTTGAACTGTTCTTGTCTTCTTGTATAAACTGCTTTCTCCTGCTTCGTCTGTTGCTTTTACAACACAAGTATTCGGTTGCAAAACAGCTAAATATTGTTCCGAATAGGAAACTCTGAATGAAAAAGAACGGTAGATTATTTATATAGGCCAAGAAAAACTGTCTTGTGAAAAGACACTCATTGTATGTTTATTGAACAGAGGTCGGAACTTTCAAGGTTTTTTATAAGATCTTTTTCCGGGTATTTTTATCATGTTCTTGGTTTTATTTCTATGCAGGGTCGCCTCCATCCCTTCTAATATCAAAGAGTACTTTTTCCAACAACTTTAAAACCGGAATTGCAGTATATGACCTGATGGGCTATTTTCAAATTTTTAACACGGTGACGTCGAAAAACGGTGGTGTTGGCCTACATATAAGGCGAGCACACGGTAGACTCCATGTCGTATCATCTGTGCTTGCTGATAACCAAAAACGTGGCGCGCACATTGAGAAAATGTCGGGATCAGTGGTACTTGAAACTGTCACATCCTCGAAAAACCACGAATCAGGAATGGTAATCGAGTCAGGAACGTTATCTTTCTTAATGACTGACAGTCACGTGAACGAGAACTTGGGTGAAGGCTTATACATCTCAAACCCACTCGACTCTACTATAAATATCTCCAACACAGAGTTTCTTCGCAACAGCGGAGGCCAAGGAGTTTATTTCAAGGACTTCCGTGAAGATTGCCAGATTCTTCTTTCAGACATAACTTCACTTGGAAACTCACAGAACGGTGCTTTGTTTGAAAGAGTAAGAACCAAGAGTATGAACGTAACATCCTCCTCGTTTGACGGAAATACGTTACATGGCGTACATGTTAAAGAGGTTTTCACGGGTAGCGTTAATTTGCAGGAAATTTCCACATCTTACAATTTGAAAACAGGCCTGGTTTTCTACCAAGGAGTCAGCAGCATGAACATAGAATCGTGGTCTTCCATTGGTAACCAAATTGATGGCTTTTCCTTAGAGAACCAAGAAGGACAACTGACTTTAAAGGACTGTTATGTTTATGGTAACAAATGGAACGGACTGTGGCTTGTGGATTCTTTTGACGCTCGTCTTCAGTCTGCCCATCTTCAGAACTGCAGTGTTTTGAAAAGCAATCGTTATGGGGTCTTATTTGGTCTGATGTATGGATTTCGACAAGGTGTCGAGGACTATGCTGTTACAGTGGCCAATTCTACAATTGCCAATAACGAGCTCGGTGGTTGCTGGTTTTATCCTTCCGGCTGCAGATGGTACTCTAGTTATCCACGTCACAGAAGCGTTCAACTTTCATTTACCGGAAACACGGTCGAGGGAAACCAGAAATTCGGTATTTACATCCATGGTCCAGAATGGTACGAGCTAAGTGCTGTCTTAGCAAATAACGAGATCAAGAACAATAGTGGTTATGCACTGAAGGTGGCTTACTATGACAATTACTGTTCCGACGATTATTCCTTTCCTGCCCATGTGAGAGTTCTATCCAGCACCTTCCTCAAGAATATAGGAGAATATACTGTTTTCGTTGACTACAATGCTTTTCCCACAAAGCGGTACATCGTCTTCAACAATAACTCATTCATCGAGAACCGAGCCATCCAGTCATTCTCCAGCAGCTATGTTCGTACTAAAACACAAGCAGTTTTAGCCGTAAAAGAAGGGACAATCACCGTGGAGCATAATTCGTTTGTCAATCCTTTGTTTCCTAACGAAATGGCAACTCTCCTTAAAGATCAAGAAAGAGTTATTCAGGCTAGGGAAAACTGGTGGGGCTCAAGAGACGAATGCAAAGTAGAAAAAAGGATTTTTCACTTTGGCGATCGAGTCGAACTAGCACAGATTCAGTACTACCCATTTCTGGATTCCGTTCATTCTAACACAGTTAAGGTCCGTAATGGTACCCGTCGTTTCTGTTTCCTTCAAGGAAATATGTTAGGTGGAACACTAAATCAAACTGTCACCTTACCAAAAGACAGTGACACTTACCAGGTAGTAGGGGATGTCATAGTTCTACCTAATGGCGTCCTTACCATTGAAGGAAATGTCACATTGGAATTTCCATTGCAAGCCGTTTTCATTGTTTTTGGTCAGGTTGTCATCAAAGGTACAGAGAACAAGAGGGTAAAGCTTATTCCTAAGAAGCCTTTGCAAAAGGAAATAAGACTCGTTGGTAGTCCTGACCCATGGGATGGAACACTTGAAATATGGTTCAATAACACATGGATGCCGGTGTGCCTAGCAAGATATCACTATGTGCCTACTATAGTATGCAGGCAGTTAGGATATGAAGCAAAAGGTTACAGTTATCGTTACTCAAATGGAAAAGAGACCTTTGTCCATAATGTTCGATGTGACTCAGATGAAAGTGACAGTATCATACACTGCAACGGGAACAACTGGATGGCATCATCGTCATGCTCCAGCTATGTCGCGTATATTCGTTGCAAAACTCCTTATTGGAGCGGCGTTCACATGACGATAACACCAAAGAAAAGTGACATCAGAAATGTTGATATAGACTACGCAGGCTTCGCTTACAGAGATGACCTCAGCATCCCTGGTATTGCTCTAAGGGTGGACGTCAATCAGCACAACATCAATGGCGTCTTGGTGAATAATTCTGCCAGCATGGGAGTGCAAATGATGTATCCAGATCCCTTTAAAGTTTCACCCGACATCATAAACTCGACAATAACCAATACTGAGGGGTCTGGAGTACTTCTAGAATCTCCTTTTCTGAGCCTCACGACTACTAATGTTGTAAACACCAAAGGCTACGGGTTTACGTATTATTATAGCTGGAAGCCCCTTAACGACCATGTTTTCAAAATAGCCGACATGAGTGTGAAGAAGAACATCAACGTGTGCTCTGAAAATGACACTTTTATCGATGATTCTAGCGCAGTGTACTACTTGGTTGTGAGAGCAAAAGGCCGCCATGCCTGTGAGAAGGTGATCACAGTTCCACAGGATTATAACGTTGGAATGCAGTTAATCCACCACGATTTGCGATGGTCGTCAGTGTTCCATGTCTTCAGTGGAACAAACAAGACACTAAGCACTCATTGGGATGTTCACTCATTAAGCTTAAAAAGCCGTCCTGTCTGGAAAGCAAACTCAAGCTCAGTCCTTTTCGAAAGCTCAATGTCCTATTACGATCATTACTTTACCACGGTGCACTTTGTACTGTTTCTCATCAAAGGTAAGTAAGCCATTCTTTGCAGGCTTCTGTTAAATAGTTTTTACAACAAACAACACATATTGGACGAGAAATAAATGATACGTCTTACCTACTTCAGTCATGGACTTAAAGAAGGACAATGTATACCCGTGCTTACTTACAACTGTATTGAAGGTTAAAAAATATATATTTTTGCTTCAGGCATCTAAGTGGGTATACCCTTAAGGGAGTTGTTCAGGTAAAATGATCCACACACTTCATGTTCACTATGCGGACATTCAGAGTCATTACACTCCTACTCTGCTGCGTTTTCCTGTTCAGAGGTACTTTGTCACTCAATTGTGCCATAGAACAACATGGAATGTCTCTAAGATATTTTCAACTGTCACTTGATCACTGTTTTGTTTTATAACAATCTCCAAATTTTGCGATTTTTACAAATACATAAGCTGAGACAGCACAGTAACATAGCATAAAGACAATATAACTGATGTGGTTTAGTTGGTCTGATCGATCGAAGCCTAAGAATTTTAGTAATGGGATTTTTTCGCTTCAGTTTTCCGATGTCACATGCTAAGTCAACTGCCCTAACAATTTTAAACAAAATTGATGACGCCATGAGGTTGCGGCAAATTGCATGCTTGTGTGTTTGTTTTAACAACTGTTTCTGTTTTAAATGATAGAACCGGACAGAGCAAAGCAGCGGTTGACATCGCCGAAGCTGATCATCTCGAAAAGTAATTTTATCAGCAACGCTTATGGCGGGGTATATTTGGGGGGTGAACACTCAGGAAACGTTCAGATCCAAAGCTCAGTTGTACAAGACTCACCGGCTGACGGCGTCACATCGGATTTTTCACATGTTGAAAACCTTAACCTGTTTAACTGTTCCTTTATTGGAAATCAGGTTGGGATTAGACTTTCTTCGTTTTCGGGCAACGTTAATGTTGAAAACACCGACGTTTCAAACTCGACTTCCAATGCCCTTTACATAGTTTCGGATGGTCAGAAAATGGTCCATTTCCTAAACAGTAGCGTCATTCACAGCGAGGGATTTGGAATTTATCTGAAAGGTAATTACGAAGACGCAAGTCTTTTTGCAATCAATAGCTTTTTTGGGTGGAACAAAGCTACCTCAGTTTACTCAGACATTCGTTACGCCCGATACACTCCTGATGGATCACAGGCATCCTTTAAAAACTGTACATTTTTAATGAATCAGGGCCCTGTAGTAAACATCGATGAATCCCCGAAGTTTTATCCATGGGAATTTGAAGGTAACATTTTCATGAACAACACACAGAATTCCGTTATCATGACGACTAGATATACAGATGATCGATTTTCGCCTGGACTCTTCGTTCGACGAAATAAGTTCTTATTTAACTTTTTCCAAGAGAAAGGAGTCATTTATGTTAGAGGAGGCACAAAGGAGTTGATCATTGATGGAAACGTATTCGAAGGAAACTACGGACGGTCTGTGTTTGTGGAAGAACAGTCTTTTTTTCGAGCTCCTGCCGCAATTCAATATAACGTTTTCAAGGATAATAGCGACGCGAACGGAAGCGTTTTAGAGATCAGAAGAATGGAAAACGACGTCATAATTCTTAACAATGTCTTTAAGTTTAACAAAGGACTAAATGTGGTTCTCCTCCATAACGAGTATTTTGTAGGTGCCAAAAAACATATCACTTTCATGAACAATTCACTTCTAAACAACTCAAACACTTGGTCTTCTGGTTGTGAAGTTGAGATCTCAGGAATGAAGGAATATAAAGTAATTTCAATACGCCACAATAGATTTAACAGCCAAAGCTTTCCAAAGGAACTTTGCGTAAATATCAGTGCAAACTCACACACCAGCATTGTGAATGTGTCCTTAAACTTCTGGGGTTATGACAACGAGAATCAAATTAAGGAGAGAATCTATGATGCTGAGGACAATTACGAAAGGGCCTTGGCTGTTTTTATTCCATTCTTTGGCAGCATGGGAGAATTAATGCAAGGGTCAAACCAAAGCGATGGCCGCGAAACATTTGCAACTCGATATTTGGGTGGACGTATTTCATCTAGCCTTAACCTGTGGAGTAAATTCAGCCCTTATGTAGTAATTTCCGATGTTACTGTTTTGCCGGACGCTGAACTAAAAATTCACCCAGGTGTCGAATTACAGTTTGGCTCAGGTATTGGTATGTTGATTCTTGGTGCTCTCTTTGTGCTGGGAAATAGGGAGAATCCTGTAACATTTTCTCTGCTGAAGAGAAGTCAAACGAAAATATCGATTCCTGTTCGTTTAGTGGAAGGCACATTCCCGTGGCAAGGACGTTTAGAAGTATTGCATAATGGTAATTGGACCCCAGTGTGTGTAAACGAAACCATGACATTTGGAAGGAAGAACGCTAAAGTGATATGTGGAAAACTCGGCTATCAAGCGCCGGCGTTAATCATTTATGTCGTTCATTCATCTTCACTTGGTGCAATTTTGAATTGCCGTGGTAATGAAACAGAGATTAACGAATGTCTGTTATCTTTCCATAATGTCAGTGGCAATTCGACTCGACAAGTTGCCTTACACTGCAAAGGAGGGACGCCTTGGGGAAATTTAAGATTTCTTCGCGTATTTCGGAATACTTCTTACCCAATGACATCACGTCTGCAGCATTTAAAAATCGTGCACTGTGGTGAAAAACATGGCAAGAAGGTTGCTGCTATTGAAATGATTCAGAACGTTCCCGAAATGAATCGCGTGTCTATTTCAAATTGCACAGCAGGTGGTATCAAAGTTTTGTTTCCAGAAAGAGAAGTGTACCTGAGAGACATGTTCTTGGTCAATACTGGAGGTTATGGAGGTGACATTTTGATACCAAAACGGAATTTCACCATTGAGAAAGTAACGTCGATGAACAACACACATGGGTTGAGTTTTCATGAGTTGGATGGTCATTGGATTGAAGGTGTTTCCTACGGACAAGTTTTGTTGTGCGATCCAGCAACAAATGTCACTATTAGGGATCGTGATTTATTCCTATACGTTTTTCCGCCATTGATGAGGTTCTTAAACCTAGGGTTGCACTGCCATATGGAGGTTAAAACGGACAGAGATGCAGGTTTCGCTCTTCAGCTGCTGGTAATGAAGAATCTTAGGTCTGTGACGATAGAAAACCCTTCTGGAAAGAACATCTTGAAGTTTTCCTCTACAGATATAGGACCGCTCTCAAGACGCCGACTGGTTCCGTGGAATGCTCTCACAGTTTATTTCGAGGGATGGTATTCCAGCGAAATGCTTTTACAAGTACAACGAGTTAAATTAAAAGGTTAGTATACCTTTTGTTATGTTAGCAATTGCATAGTTTAAAAAGCAGCTACGATGGTTCATTTATTTCCTCAGTAACATAATCAGTGAACAATTGCCTGTAATCTTTCCTATTATCGCTGATTATGACTTAAAGCAGTAAACAATTCCTAGCTTAACTGTTAATTGTGCAATGCAATATGTAACTTCCGTAGTCCGTGGTTTTAAGATCTTTTCCTAAACTCCTTTGATTTTTTTTTTAAATTTCACTTTGTCAGATATGCCTTGTACATTTGAGCGAGGTAGTTGTGGATGGAGACAATATCCTGGAAATTATTTTAGAAGCGTCAGCCTGACATTCCAATGGAGATGGCATGACGACTATGATAAGCCTACCGCTATTCCTGACCATACTTTTTCGTACGATGGTAATACAGGTAAGTCGTGTATGATACTGTAAATGTTATTTCATCCGATCTGTAAGGCTAATCGCACATGCAAGCTTGTAAATCATGAAGAACGCTTGTCCTGAGAATCACCTGCAGTAAAAGGCCGCAGTTTTAGATGTTTGTGCTGAGTACAATATTACAATACAATACAATGTAATGCAATGCAATGCAATGCAATGCAATGCAATGCAATACAATACAACATCATTTTATTGTGTAACACAATTAGCTATATGTGAGGTGGGATATCACTTTGCTTCTGTCCCCGTAGGCGCTTAACCCTGTGCTTGTGTTTATGACTCCAGGAAAAAAATACTATTTTAATCCGACTGAGTTCAGTCCAATAAAAATATCCTAAAAGACCATGAATTTCAAGGAGAAGAATAACATAGTAAGATATAGATGAGATATGTAAGGATATTTGGAAGAAACGAGTTCACCTTCGCGTGTTTAGATTAGAGCTACATATACAATTGTTAAGTAAGAATGCTCGTAAGGAATTCTAAATGTCATACGTTCTTTTTTTTATCTCTTTTGTTTACTGGCATTTTGTCTTAGGAAATTATATTTGGCTAGCACGCCGCTGGTATTCGGGATATGGCGCCTTTTCCAGCCCACCCATTTTCAAGGAAAGCGACTACTGCTCCTTAGAGTTCTACTACAGATTTTGGAAAGATTGGTATGGACGGGCATATGCATCACTCTCAGTTTTTATTGAAGAATTAAATGGAAATAGGACAGCATCATTGTGGTCCACAAGTGAGCTCACGACGTACTGGAAAAAGAAAGTGATTAAGCTGCCGCAGACTTCCTACAATTACTCGGTTGTCTTCCTTGGGTACTTCCAGGGCAATGTAATCGTTCTAGTAGATGACATGGAGTTCATACGGTGCAACTTATGTAAGTTGATACACTTTCCATTTGAGGGACGGGGTCCTAGGGTAATGTTTACAGTAATAACTTAAAAAATGGGTTTTAAAATTGATTGAAACACTGGAAATTCTTAAGGTATTGGCCGGATTTATACTACAGACGAATTATCCGATCGGATCTATACTAGGAGACCATTTATCCATCTGAGTCGATTTTTCCGTCTCGGGTAGACGAATTACCCCTCGCAGTCAGATGACTCGTCCCAAGTATAGATTCGGCCTCTGATACATCTTGGGTGAGCAGGAATGGCCGTGGTGAGAGTGCTTGCTTCAAGATTCAATCCCGGCCTGCTGCCCTAAGTGGGCTGAGTTTTTTGTTGTTGGTTCCCGCCCAGCCCGGAGAGCTTTCTCTGAGTACTCCGGTTTTGACATTTTCCCCCTAAAGAAACAACATTTCCCAATTCCATATCGACCTGGGTAGAATTAGTCCCACATTGAAACCAGCTGGGGCTGATGTGATTTTCTCTGTATATAACGTAACTCAATTTGATTTACACTGTAAAACAACCTTCCGGTAGACCTTGCATTGTCAATTAAGTCGCCTATACGGATTATCGTGACGCGCATTTTATCTTCCATGGTATTTTTACCAAATTAGTTCTAACAAGAGGTTAAATAAAGTAGGAGATATTTATTGCCATATTTAACTAATTCACGCGTAATCTCTTCTGTGCATGGAGTTTTGGTGTTCTGTTTGTAGCCCACGTCTTCACCCATCGTATAACGGAGAGCATCTTCAGCGGTAACTTTGAGCAGGGAATAAGCTACACTTCTACTCAAACCAAAAACCACCTTCTCAGAATAGAACGTAGTAGAATTACGAACAATGGCGGTACGTCATCAGGAGCGATTCATCTCAACGCTGCAAACCAAGCGTTTGAACTTTTTAACAATTACCTGGCTGAGAACAGAAATGGAAGCATATATTCAAGGGTACAATATGAAGAGTCAGAATCCAATATGCCAAAGAACCACATTCATGGTAATACATTTGATTCCAACAGAGGAGGATCTTTGTTCATGGAAGGAGTAACTGGACTTTATTTAGACGTTAAAGTAACAAATAATTATTTCTCTCGTAATTTTGCTCAGGATCCCGATGGTAAAGTAAACAGTGTTTGTAGAATAGCCAATTTACGAGCTCATGTTCAAGGAAATTTCTTCTACAACAATGTAGGACAATATGCTTTTGAGTACAGCTATGCTCTAAGAAATGCAACAGTCCTGCACTTTCTAAACAACACTTTGTACAAGAACAGTGCTTTGGGTCTCAAGGTCAATTATGGAGTGACGATCCTTTGCAACGGAGCTGCAGAAATCCACGGAAACGTACTGGAAAATCCTGGCAACCGCTATCAAATAAGTACGACATTGCAGGGAATTCAAGTTATTGCTAATGCGACTTCAAATTGGTGGGGAGAGAGCGTGGCCAATTTGATCGCCTCTCTCATCATGGATAAGAGTAAAGACTACCGACTGTCGTTAACAGTAATGTTCAAGCCGTTTGTTCAGTCTCCACCGCAGAGAGTAATTTCAGGTAAGCTTTGTTTTTTATTTGGTTTTTAAGTCAAGCGTATTCATTGGGCATGTATGAGCGATTTTAAATTGGATGTCGTAAAACCCAAAACTACAGTTGCGACATGCACTGACCAATCACAGGGGACAATGACAATTAGGCAAACCAATCAAAGGTCTAATCAAAGATGTAGCTCATCATGACGCGTGGGAAAGGTATGTGAGTCGAATGACGATTGGTTTTGGTTTCGCTTCTCTGATTGGATGAGAAAAATGGTGCGAACTTTTAAAACATTAACTATAGGCATGGTTGTACAACATTCAAGAGAAAACCACTCTAAACATTATAGGTTACGATATAGCTTTGCCGTCACCCTGCAAAAATTGGCAACCATCTGGAGCTTGATAATTTCTAGTTGAATCAGAGTGATAGAAAACTGAATCCACAGGCTCCCTTGACCATTTTTATGTTGAAATTTGTTATCAATAATATGAAAGACGTAAGCTGAATAACATCGAACCATTGATAAGGGAAGGACCTCAATGTATTAGCTTACATTAATTTCTGGGTCTTTAACACCAATACAACCAAAACACAACACAATGAAACAAAGTAAAAGGTCACGAAGATCAAAAGAAAATTAAGAGGGGAAACACCCAAACAAAAACCCCGCTTTCTTTGGTCTTTTTTACCAGTTTCTTGCCCACCGGAGTGGATAAAGGAGAACGAGCTGTGTTTTTTGTACAAAGGAGGTGCCTTCCGTTTTGTAGAAGCTAAGACATATTGTCAGGTAAGTACGTCGAGTGGCATAAATTAAATCAACTTAAAAAGAATGAAGAAAAAGAAGGTACTTTCTTGATAATCAATGATGATCAATGATCAATGAGATCAATGATGAATAATTAATGATCAATAATCAATGATAAACGATCAACGATCAACGATCAACGATCAACGATCAACGATCAACGATCAACGATCAACGATCAACGATCAACGATCAACGATCAACGATCAACGATCAACGATCAGTGAGATCATGAGCTTGAAATTTGTATAAGGTGATTACTTATGAGGCTGAGGGCCGAATCGCCTACATGGTAATTATCGTCATTATTCATGGGGCGTGCAACTTGTTAAGAAGTTGCCCCTTCAAAGGTGGTCTCTTTATGGAACAGATTAAGCTACCTAAGTGACTGGAACTTGCTCACATGCCATCATCTTACCATACGCTTAGTGAAGTTTCAGTTCATGGTATACAAATCTTGTTATGAATCCTTTGCAGAGCTACGGTGGAAATATAATCGCCATGTTTTCGGACGAAGACAAAAGGCTCGTGAAAGATTTGAGACGAGAAGAATTAATGATTTCTTCGGCTGTACCACCTTCCCTGTGGACTATAAAAAGGGATTTCATAACAGAGGTGATATAACTGTGGGAAATTAAGATTAATGTGATTAATAATGTAATTAAGATTTTCGGTTATAATCATTATCTGTGCTTAATGAATGGTGGGATTGGAAAGTTCATATTAGCTTTTAGGATCTCAATTCATAGATTGTGCTTTGAAGATTGCAAAACGCCTACGGACAGCATATTTTGGAAGGTTAAGCACCTGGGCGGAGTTGTTCGAAAGCCGGCTAACACTAACCCAGTATTAAAAGTAGACAGAAGTATATATAAATATATCTTGTATAAAAACGTTTTTCGCTGCTTACATGTATGTTGGCACACTAAATAAACTGCTAAGCTTTGAACAAAGATCCGTCTTGATTGAACGTCGAATCTCACGGGAGATCGAATGAGCCAAACGTGAAAAGTAAAACGACGTTGTGTCAGCCTTGCAGTAGTCTTTGACTTCTCATCGTTTTATTTTTTGGGTAATTTGAGATTATTTAAACTCAAAATTGAGGGACACTCAATATAAACAGGAAACCTCACCGAAACTAAAGATACCAAACTGAAATCAAAATTCTCGCTAATCCTGGGTTAGCTTAAGCCGGCTTTGAACAATTCGGCCCAACACGAATTAACCTAACCCATGTCGGTTTCTGACAATTTCTAGCCAATGTCAGTTTTCTTACTTGAGATTAAACTAACCCAGGTACGTCAGATTCTTACAAAAAGGGAAATAAGTGTTAAACAGCCTTCGTACTAATTTACTTTTGTATTAGTCACATAATGTCAATAATTATTTAAACTAGATTAGATCTTACATTGTACATTTTTTAATTCTTATTTAGTAATTATTCTTTATTGTTTATTTACACACGACCCCACACGACCCTGCAAGCTTAATTACTTATCGTGTTTAAATAAAGGTTACTTACTTAATTATTTGGCATTCACAGGGGAGAGAATAAAGGGTAAGAGAGATAATCCTCCCTAAAGGCCTTATTCCTAACGCAATCCCTCCCAATGTATTTTTAGATCGCCCCTAGCTTTCCAGCTTTGGAAATCACAATACGGTCTGGAAATAGCCAATCTATGGCCCAAACTTTGCTCATGTGGACAGCCCAGTTGGCTTAACATAGATTTCTATCCTACAAGGAAACATCCACCCTTCTGGTGATTAAAGGAAACGTATTTTTTTGTGCATTCTAATTTTGTGTAACGTTAAATGATTAAAAAAAGTTAAATTGATATTATCGTAGCCTTAAACACGGACAAGCTTCTAAAATGTATTTGCAATTTTCACCGCAGTCCAATAAAGACAATGGAATGTGCTCTGTTCTTGACAGCCATGGAAATATTACAGAATCCCAATGCGATGGTCTTCATCCATTTGTTTGTGTCAGAAGACCAGGTAAAATATTCTTCAGTCATTTGTAGGTCAAGTAAGATACGAAATGTCGGGTTCAGATCCACATTGTAAAAGGAATAGAGCCCATTACCTTCCTCATGCATCCTGTGATTGAATTAAGAATGGCAACTTTATTTCAGTTTCAAAGGTTGAGGAACTACTCTATGACAGCCTCGACAACAGGGGTACAGGAAGTTTACACTAAAGTTGGTTAAAATTAGTTAGTTAGTGTAGGAGGCGCGGTGGCCTCAGGGATAGAGAGCGTGTCTCCGTATAAAGCAGTCCGGGTTCGAGGAATGCCCAAGGACATGTGTTGTGTTCTTGGGCAAGACACTTTACCCTCACAGTGCCTCTCTCCACCGAGGTGTATAAATGGGTACCGGCGACCTTAATGCTGGGGGTAACCCTGCGATGTACCAGCATCCCATCCAGGTAAGGTAGGTAAAGTCTGCATGCGAGCAAAGTGGCCCATCAGGCCGGAGCTTATCCCGGTTTCTGTAGCATGAAGCGACTAGGAGTATTTCTACTCCCCCCTGGATGGGATGCTAGTCCATCACAGGGTTACCCCCCAGCATTAAGCTCGCCAGTACCCATTTACACACCTGGGTGAAGAGAGGCACTGTGAGAGTAAAGTGTCTTGCCCAAGAACACAACACAATGTCCCCGGCCAGGGCTCGAACCCGGACCGCTCGATCCGGAGACGAGCGCACTAACCATGAGGCCACCGCGCCTCCCATATCCCATCCAGGGGGGAGTAGAAATACTGCTAATCAGTTCATGCTACAGGAACCGGGATAATCTCCGGCCTGATGGGCCACTTGGCTCGAATGCAGACGTGTACATTACCTAGTCTAGAAGAAGTTATGCTACAGAGGTACTACGCGAAACGGTTGGGACGACCGTTGTGTGTGGATGTTTGTTGTTGCATTGCAGTTTTTTTGTTTTGTTTTTTGTTTTCTAAATGAAATAGCGCATACCATTGATGCCGTTTATCCTGACAGAAGACAGAAATGGAAGGAATGAAGCTTTTTTTTGGAGTTATCCACCGGCTCGTAACAATTGGAATGAAGTAGTCTTTAATTTTCGCAAGGATTTTCCGGCGTAAAATTACTGTTCCATTTGTTTTACAACCGAAATTTCAGGGACTTTTGGCTTACTTGTTAGCACTGTACCTGTTGTGTTCATTATCACCTTGAGTATATATATGGTATGTTCAAAGTTTTCCACCATTTTGTCCTGTTCTTTCCTGGTAGTCATCCACTGCCCAAACGGTTGTTTCCATAATGGGGATTGCATAGGTGCCATATGTTTCTGTTATCCCGGTTGGACTGGGGAGGACTGTTCTCGATTTCACTGCCACGACTTGCACAACTGTTCTGGTAATGGTAAATGTATGGGTCCTAACGCTTGCAAGTGCTATCCCGGATATTTGGTAAGCTTTTTTGTTTTTTTTTTAATATTCCGTTGTTGACAAAGATCTAGTAGTTGAACCCCAAGTCGTCAGTAAGTGTCAGGGAAAGTTGGATTACTGCCACATCTACGAAATGATACATTTACGTGCGAGAAAACCGAAACTCAACACACAATCAGACTTCATTAGAGCAATAGTATATGTTTGACTCTCTACGACGTCAGGTGCTTAATCATCTAAATTAACAATCAATTTATTCTGGAGTCTGCATCATTATTCATTTATTCTTCTGCGTGAAAATTGACATTGGTCAGACTTTATTTCTTTGGGTAATGTTACCTTGATAAAAAGGGAATTGACCTCTTTTTATGTAGGGTCTTGGCTGCACATATTCCTTCTGCGAAAAGTACGAAAGTTGCTCTGATTGCGTGACAGATCCTTTTTGTGGATGGTGTGACAGCTCGCGTTCCTGCCTTGGAGGTTTTGCTGAAGGACCACCCAAAAGAAGTTGTCCCGATTGGTTCTACTATCACTGCTACACTGTAGGGGACAAGAGCCGCTGTTCAAGAAATATTCCGGTGAGCGAGTGAACTAAAAAAATAGCACACACACATGTAATATTTTATGCATAAAAAAGTCTGGCGATCCTGTATCTTGGTCCGGGAGAAGGGGGTACTCAACGAAGTTTTATACTATGAGGCTCCGCCCCGAGGTCCAACCTATTCCCTTTCGTATTCCATTTTGACTTGACAGAAAAAGTACCCCTTTCACGTGCTTTCATGACCGGCCGGTAGTATGAACAAATCGCCAATAAACGAAACCATTTTTTGCCATGTTCATGTTGTGCCTAATAAATTGGATGCACCTGTTCGAAATATCTTAATTAAAGCACTTTTAAATGGCTAAATGGCAGACTGCTACATACCCTTTTATATACCTCGACTCGCGAAATCCCTACCCTTTTACATACCTGCAGCCTGAAAAGGTACCCCTTTTGTGCGGAGCCCTCCCGTATAGGCCAACATAGGGACTAGATTCCCCCCCCCCCCCGGTATATTAGTGCCTCAGCTGGGAGCCTATAGTATATCGATTTTTTGTTGCGTTCTTAACTTTCATGTAGGGCATATAATTGTCAAGTAAAGAATCGCGAGTTCCAGCTAGGGAATTGAGACACTATTAAAAACACACACTAAATTGAACTGAACACATCATGATCATGATCATTCTGTTTTTCTTTTTAGACTGTGGACTGTGGAGGTAAACAGTGCAATTTTAGGAATGGAAGAGGAACTACTGAATCCTGTCAAAAATGCCAGGACCTCGACAAATGTTACAAAATCGCAGTAAGAAGTGTTATGTTATTCTTACTGTATTGTTCACTATTTTATGAGATAGCGTAGCATAACCACACTATCACACGCAATGTACGTTAAGCATGGATCATAATAATGCTGCAAACACATGGCTTGGGAAGGTAAACTTCCTTCGCGCGATAAAGCAATTTCTATTGGCAATGATCTAAAGAAATTGATACATGTCTTTGCCATGCATCATCGAGTTACGACCAAGTTTTGGAGAGTACACGAGAAGCTAGGATTGCTCTCGGCCGCGCTTCGAGAAACTCTCGTTCTCTTCGAACTTCGCGCGCCTCGATTCATAATTCGAGCTCGGCTGCATGTTTAAGCTTGAATTAATTAATAATTAAAAAGCCAGAAAAATCTAAGATGACGCGAAGCCCGCTAGACGATCTATAGGAAACTCCTTTTATCCGATAGGTATTCCCTCCTACGATGGCTAACTCTTTTGATGAAAGTTAAAACTAACTGAGATAAAACTGTTAACATTAAATTAGCAGGAAGAAGGTGAATGTAGAAGCTGGAATGAGACTCGCTGTCCTGATGGCCAAGTTAGTGTGGACTATACTGACCCACAGAGAGGCGAGAACGTGAAACTCGCTGAAAATGTGAAATTTGTCGAGGCAAATACCACGGTTATTTACGCCTGTCCGGTGATTACGGCCCAACATAAGGACATTTCACTTGTATTTGTTGCACCGAAAGTCCTAGATGTCCGAGCCGGCGATATACTGTGCAGTCCTCAAGCCGGAGGGATTATGCATAAAATAGTTGCAGAAGTCAGCGATGGTGAGTTTTGTGAGGGTGTCAGGATGGTCATGCACTTCTGGTTCGGAAAACGTAACTTATAAAATGCTTTGAGTGGCGTTCTCGCGTATAACTCGTGGATTTAAGTTGTGTGTGTGTATGTGTCGTGTGAACCACGTGATCAACAATGATTATTTGATTAAAGTTAGTCGTGTTCAGACCAGGGAGGGGTAAGAGTGGAAACCACCCGCGTTCAATTTAACCACTTACAACGTTTTTAATCATGATTCAAATGAAAGCTGCCACAAGTTGCGACTTTATGAGAACTGCAACTGGGAAAAAAATTGGCTCGACATTTCGCTGTTTCCATGGCAACCGTATTTCAACAGGCATGTCTAGTTTTGGAATTTTCTTGTACCATTGACAAAATTCAAATTTCATGCCGGTTAATATATTTTCATTCTTAGGACTTCTTAGTATTGCTTTATTGATTTTGATTGCAATTGCTTCTGAGTCGTTTCTGCTGATTCTTGACGTTCTGGAAAAAATGCAAGGTGGCGGATCCAAATGGTGGCTGTTTGGAAAAAATGACATAATTACGATGTGATATGACGTCATCATGCCATCTTGCATCTTGCAAAGATATTTTTTGATGTACTATATATTCCCTCCAAGTAACATCATTTAGTACATAGTATTAATGTGTAATAAAGTGGTGGAAGGAGGGGTTTGAAATTTCCGTTTCGCCCCTCCCTCCGGTCATAAACTATTGAAAAAATCTGGTCTGCATAAAACTTAATTTAAAAAAAAAAAACATGTTTCGTGCCTCATGTTATTTGCCAGAATCCAAAATAAGCTCGATGCAAAAGCAACAACCAAGGAAAGAAACCGAGCGGATCTTCACGCTACTTAAACTTAGTACGCATTTATGGAATTAAATGAAACCTGTTTAGGGTGCAGTTGATGCACAACTGTTTCTCGGACACATTGAATTCGTTCGTAAACCGGGCGGAACATCTGATAACTGCAAATCCTTGTGTTCTTAAGCTGATTCGGAGTGGAAAAAGGGATTATTTCTTGCAACCATCGAATGATGCCCTTAATCTGTTGTTATTTCGTTTGCCAGGCCCATTTCGAGTGATGATGAGCGCCCCGGCAGGCTTGGAGGAAGTCATTAGGTATGCAGACTTCAAGAAAAAAGCGACGGTGGAGGACGTGGACGATGATTCAACTCTGGAGGAGGAACCGGATGAAGAGGACTTGGAAGAAATTATTTCTGGAAACATCACGGTTAACTCGAGCCGTATAATTGTCCTACCAGACGGTGAGTTGGTTCGTTTTCCCTACAGTGTTTTTTTTTTTTGTCTTTTTTTTTTTAACATAGATCTTAGCTCTACTTTACTCAGGGATTGATGGAATGCTAAGAAACATATACAATGTAGGTGAGGAAAAAATTAAAGTAGGCCTTAATTTGGAAGACGTGTTTTCTTTTTGTTCTTCAAAGTAGGTGTGATGTATGCCAGTTGAACTTTTACTGCAGCCATGCACCACCTTGCGAACAAAATAAATAAGCTTCACTCCTATTTAGCCATAAGATGTTGCAGAACGAGAATCCTTTTCTTCAAGCTGCTGACTTGAAACAAAGTCAGGATGTAGAGGAGAACCCGATTCGATAATGAGCTGTCTCCAAAGCCATTCGTTTGAGTATATCTATGGATGAAATTGTGTTATTCAATTCCAGTGTACAAATGTCTTGGGCACACGTACGAGATTGGAAACTCCATTGTTCACTCTTATTACCTGGTGATAGAGAAAAACCTCACGGTCCCCAAGGAAGGCGACATTGTAGCGTCAAACGTGAGTGGTGGGTTCATCGAGACTCTCGTTTCAGTTCATAAAACCAACGACACAGGATACTTGGAAACAAAGTTTCAGCGATGCAACGAGAATTCTCAGTTGAATTCCACCAGGTATAGTGATATTAAAATAATTTTTTTTTGTTTCTTCTTTTTAGAAACAAGTTTTAATACTAGAATAAAGTTGTCATGTTGCTGAATGTTCTTTTAAGAAAGACCTAAAGTACGCGATTTAAATCTCACAGAAGTGTGGCATACTAAAGTATAAGCAAAGTGGTCCAAATTATGGTATAATTTCCTGATTATCTCTCTTCCCTTCCCCCAACCCTCCCCCCGGTTTGTTTGTTTGTTTGTTTGTTTGTTTGCTTTTTCTTTTTTGCACCTTGGCACCTAGTACAAAGGACTTCGACCACATTTCACGTTATTAAGTAAAAATAAAGAAAGAAGAACAATGCCGAAAAATCTGCCTTGGCTTGCCCCAAATATAAGTTACTTATAGATAATATGTACATCTATACTTGCGTTCTGCGGAGCCATGTGGCCATGGACTACTAATGGGGCCATAGACTACACATGGAGCCATGGACGACACGCTTGTGTCTACAATAACAAAGCAATGATAAGGAATAATTCCTCGCTTTATCTATTTCTAAACCAACCAGACTGACACAAAGTAGACAGACATTTTCCCAGTCGGTGTTCTGTAGCGGAGGAGACAACAACCCTGGACTCGTGCTTTCAGCAGCGGGAGAAAGAGTTGAACATTTTGCAATCAATGACTCAGTGGTAGGAAGGCCAAGCCGTGGCTACATCGCAAAGGTATTTCCTAAGGAAAAAATGCAAATTGTACTTTGACTTCCATTTGCAATTAATTGACAAACTAAAAGACTAGCAGTTTCTTCTCTTATGTGGCCTGGAATGGATTAATTCCAACGTGTCAACAGCCCGGTGACCTCATGGTTAGTGCGCTCGCCTCCGAATCGTGTGGTCCGGGTTAGAGTCCTGGCTAGGGACACCGTGTTGTGTTCTTGGGCAAGAAACTTTATTGTCACAGTACCTCTCTCCACCCAGGTGTATAATTGGGTACCGCCGAATTTAATGCTGAGGGGTGACCCTGCGATAGACTAGCATCCCATCCAGAGGAGGGGGGTGGGGGGGGGGGGGGTAGAAATACTCCTAGTCGCCTCATGCTACAGAAACCAGGATTAGCTCGGGCCTGATGGACCATCTAGTTCGTATGCAGACTTTACCCAACAGATTTAACTGTTTTCTCGTTGTTTCAGGGACACGCCCAAATCTACTTGAACACGTTAATTTTATTGTCAAACCCGCTTCAAACTGCAGTAAGAAGGCGTGGCAAATGGTACTCAGAAGAACTTGCATCACTTAAAGTTTTATCTGATCGGAATAAGAACATTTTGTGGCGAATTTCGCAGTCAAAGGTCTCGACTTCTTGGCAACTCTCGGATTTTACTATTGGTCAGCCCTATAAGAAAAAAAAAAATGGGAAAACCCTTCATGAAGGGAGAAGAGAGGAACATCTTTTTCCGTTCTCCCCTTCTCCCTCACTAAGAGATCCCTTTTACAATCTGCCTTCTTCCTCCTGCTATTGTTGTTGTTGTTGCTGTTGTTGTTCAGCCTCTCTGGGTTTGATTTTTCTCTCATATAGGTTATAAAGGTTATTTCAAATGGTGATTTTTTCCTTGTGGAAGTGATTTCGGCTGAACTGAATGAAAATGGAACCGTTCGTACCGCAGTGGATGTAAGTCGATTACAAAGCCACCACAGGAGGACAAAACGCTCGTCAAAAGAAATTGATTTAGCCAGCTTTCAATCCAGGATAAGTCACAAGGTATTAATATTTAAAAGGCAGGAAACCCGTAGTCATCTCATAGCGATACGTCAGGGGCCCAAGGTTTCCTGGTTACATTAAGAGAGTGATATTTGAAAATGTCAAATGTTCTTCTATCAATACTGCCCGACTCTCAGTCTCCCCTTTCGCCACATATGACCACCGCAGTCCTTGCCCAGTAGTTCACTCCCTTCTATTATTTGTTCTCACTTGAAAATAATAATAGAAGTTACATACCCCTGTTCATCGTGCTTTTTTGGTCTTCTGGGACCAGTTTGGGGTGGAGGGGGAGTCAGGGCCCACGCCATGTTACTATTAGAGTATCAAACTTATGACAATAAAAATTAGAACTAATATATCAAACACAAAAGGCCGTGTTTGACCACATTTCAAACACCGAGAAGAGAGTTGAAAATACGACGCGCAGCGGAGTATTTTTGTACGAAGTTCGTGGTGTCTTGAAATGTGGTCAAACACTGTCTTTAGTGTTTGATATATCTTCTCAATCGAAACAAAAACTAAGGAGAAAACGGAAATGTAAAAATCGTAAAAATCTATGCTAATTAAAATCAGATATCCAAACTCCATCAGGGTCATGATTTCCTGTCTTTAAACTTGATGAACTATTGATGAGATTGAGACGAGGGTTTAAAGCAGGTCCAAAAAATATTTAGTTGAAGGTCCCTTACATGGAGTGTGGACGCCATTTGACAAAGCCGGAAATGACGGATAAGCCATCTTTGGTTTCATTATTTTACGGAACGTTGGCAAACCAGCAAAAATAGTCAAAACTGATAAGCAAGCTTAAGTTATCTCATTACAAGGTAAATTTCGCTGGCAGGAAGTTAAAAGTTATTTCATTACCAACGAGAAAGTTCAGATTTTTTTGCATAATAAGCAAGAACATATTTATAACGTTTTAGTCACTGATTGTAACTTTAGTTTTCACTCAGAATAGTTTTTTGTTTGTTTGTTTGTTTGCTTTTTCCTTATGCAAGGACATATTTAAAACGCTTCTTCCATAGATGCTGGCTACGGGAAATGCAAAAATCCAGGTCTCCATGTCTGCCTATTTAAGTCTGACGGCGTTTGTTGAGATCGAGTCCAAGTGGTTTGGATTTGGAATTAAGGACGCTACAGCCGGTTTAAAGTTAGAGGGAGGTTTGGATCTCTCCTGTGACATTAGTGTCGATGGGGAATTAAGGTTTGTAAGACCTTTCTTGCTGTACATAGCAGTCTCATACCCAATTCATACTGCAAGGAATCCTCCAAATAAGTGCTTTTCAAGCTGACTAAAACGACACCTAGAAGTCAAGGATCATTTTTAGCGTATCTTTATGTTTACAACGGACCGTTGTCAATTATTGACAAATTACGAGAGGACATCTAGATTTATCGGTTAAGTTTACCAGTTCATTAAATTTGCTGGAAGGGTGGAAAGACTCAAGGATAACTTCCTCCATTCAGCATTGAGTCTTCAGCGTGCAAGCGATAGTCAATTCGGGGAACTCCTTGCTGCCTATTCGGTTTTAGTATAAATCTACTAGCGTTCTGTCACGAATGACGTTCTCTGATTGGCTACGCTACTCACTATGTATTCTGTTGCAGATAGTGGGTAACGTAGCAGTGTGCTCTTGTTAACAAAATGAACGCCGCTTCATTGCGTTTTCGAGGTGTCTGTGAAGAGGATTTAGATAAAGTTTTCAACGACCAGTAGATTTATACCAGTGTAATTAGATTATACGCTCGAGATTTCTATCACGTGATAGTTGACGAGGGCTGCGCCCTCGTCAACTATTACGCGATAGAAATCTCGAGCTCATAATATAGTTGTTAATTAGAAAACTGAATCATGTAGTTGATCAGCTAGCATTGTAAAAAGTATGTGGCAATAGAATATTATTTTAGGTTAACCTTGTAACTCGTAATCAATGCTTTCAAAGGTATACTGGAGATCTTATTGTGATGAAGGATAAACAGCTTGGTAGCACAAAGTACATTCGCTTTGGTGTAATAAAACTTCCTGCCGGAATATTCTTAGGGTTGACTGGCCAAGCAACCGCTACACTATCTGTAAGTAAAACTATACTCTTAAATGTTTAATAAAGATGTTTCCTTTATTCCCAATCATAAGGCAATTTCTTTCAGCCGTAAAGAAGGTAAGAAGAGAAAAAGGTGCAACACAGTCGAAAAAATATCAGTTGAGTCCCTGGCACTCAAGCAGTTTAAGACCTGGGTCAGGAATGTAAAGTAGAATTATGGTTGGGTAGCTATATCTCTTGTTATATTTGTTTTGCCTAGCTGAACTTTTCCCTGATCGTAACATTCGACGTCCTCCTTGCCTTAACATGTTATTTTGCCCACGTGACATGTCACGTGATCATTTTGTTAAAATTTGATAGATCGGCGAATTGGAGGTGAATTTTCATTCTATTGATCAATAAATGAGCGTTTTTGATGCAGATTTACATTACCTGCCATGCTACGTTTGGAATGATCTCCCTTGATTTCGTTTATAGAAGATGTAAATGATCAAAAGTCGAATTTTGTTGGAAAAAAGGACCTTTCACCCTATAAAATTTTTCTGTGAAAAGAGGGACGGCCATTCCAAGTGTGAGAAGATTTAAATCATTGACCTGCATCTAAAACGCGTTTTTGCAGGATGTTATTACTAAAAACCGCCACCAATTTCTCAAATAATGGCTTTTTTCCGCTAAACGTCACGTGACATGTCACGTGACGTGTCAGAGGCACCAATTCTACTTTAAAATGTTCAGGACGTCAAAACCTAACTGTGTGCTAAACCTCGTTCCATTGTCATTTATAGCTTCAGAAATATAACTAATAAATTATTTTCATCAGTAAAAGCCTTTGACCCAGGCCTTAAACTACTTGAGGCCATTTTCATCTCTATAATTTCCTAAATTTGTTCAGCGCGCCTATGGCTCAAACTTGCGCAAGCTAAATATATAACGCCATCGTTCAATTCCACTAAAAAATTTAAACTTAAAAAGCAACGACGTTTCGACCGCTCGACGGTCATTTACAAGTTGAAAAGTAAAATTTTTGCATGCGCCCAAATATGTACAATCGATTATAAGAATGCTCATGAGACACTGACTAAAACTATAAAATATTTACATAGAAACAATACAAGAAAATTGCAGCATGAGTACTCATGCCGCAATTTTCTTGTATTGTTTCTATTGGGCCTCAGCGTCTTTGTCGGCGTAGTTTGCTTCAGCTCTATATTAATATTTATTTTGCAACATTTCCTTAGAGCAAATATCTCAAACAAGAGATACCGTGTTTCACGACATACCAAGAAATTATTTGTTTATTGAATGGCGGTGAAATTAAACTCCAATGAGCAGCGGAGTATTTTCACGGAGGGAAATGTTTGATATATCTTCACATTTCTTTTGTTTCGTAAAAAAAAAGGGTTTCTTGTTTTTCTTTTTTTCGGATGTCAATTTCCAAGCAGCATGAAACCTTGTAAGCGTAACATTAGATTCGGTACCATCGAACTATGCACTTTCTGATAGTCAATATGATACACAAGTGACTAGACAAATGAAAAAAAAAAAAAGAGATTTCTGTTTCAATTTCTTTTGAAGTTGTTGTAATTTTTCCCTTCTCTTTTAGGGAACTCTTCGACGATCAGCATCTGTCAGTGGTAGGGTATCCCTTGGAGGTGAATGTAGTTGGAGCGAAGGAAGTTGTTACACAACTGATAATTCGGTATGAATGACAGTTATTTAGACACAAACAAACATACAGACAGAGTCGGCCAGTCGGCCAGTCGGCCAGTCGGCCAGTCGGCCAGTCGGCCAGTCGGCCAGTCGGCCAGTCGGCCAGTCGGCCAGTCGGCCAGTCAGCGAGTCGGCGAGTCGGCCAGTCAGCCAGTCAGTAAGTCAGCCAGCCAGCCAGTCAGTCAGTCAGTCAGTCAGTCAGCCAGTCAGTCAGTCAGTCATCCAACCAGTCAGTCGGCCTGACGTCAGTCATCCCTCCAGTCGGTCGGACAGGCAAGCGGATAGCCACTTAACCAATATTTACCATTACTGTCCGTCCGTCGTCCGTCTTCCTTATGTTTGTGCGTCTCACGGTCTGGGTTTCAAATCCATCCATAGTTCATTTATTGTCCACTTGATTGCTGTTTCCTTAGCTTCTCATCTCATTAACTTTCCTTTAACACTTTAGATCAGTTTTGGATCTGACTGGAGTAAGCCAAAACCAAAATTGAAGACTGGAGCTAAAATAGATATTACAGTAACGCCCACGATTTCCGTGAAAGTGCCAGCGATGCCTAAGAGGTTCGAAAATGGAGCAAAGCGGCCGTCACTCAGTATACTAGATAAGATAGGTGAGAGAAACCAATCTAAACTAGAAGTATTGTCTTGTAGTAAATTCCGCCCCATCCTTTCGTGTGCCGTGCACACACGGAAAGTCGTCAAGTTTTCTTTCAGTTGTCCTCGTGCCAATTGCACGTCGTTGTCTAATTATTCTCGAGATTCTGAGTAGATAACAGCACTGTGGAAGTCAAAATGTATCGCCCCAAAAAACGCAAATCAATTACACGGCACCCTCGATCCCGACGTTATCTCACTAACCATATGGCCACTTCGCCTCTCAACGAGAAGATAACAAATAATCCTTTACGCAGCAACAGATAACAGCCAGATATATGGGCTATTGACCAAGTGTAAGGTCAAGATGACTGCATAGTTATTGTTTTTTTATGGATCGAGACAGAGTCGAGGGCCATAAATTCCAAAACAAAACAAAACAAAACAAACAAAAAACAAATAAAACGAACGAGGCCAATATCCAGCTATCTTGACCGAACAAGGTTAGTCAACAAAGGGTTTATTATATGGCTTTCGGGGAAATTTTTCTTGCGGGACACGGTGGGTAGTCCCGAGCGGGCCAGTTAGCGCCATCTTACCCGCTCAGTCGGGTGCGCAATCACAGCGCAGGATTTGGTTCATCTTGCCCGCTCACGGAGCTAGCCAGATAATAATTATCGTGATTAAAAGATTTTAAAATGGTTTTGTTCCGTTCTTTAGTTGTAGCAGCTGCTGATATAGTGGACCTTTCTTTATCTCTGTTTGCGAGTGTACCGCTTCAAGCGGGGATTTCAATGGCTTACCCTTCCAGTCAGTGCAAGGGAAAAACACCAGCTGAAATTGAAGGCTCTTATGGAATTTCTGACCTGATTTTTGGTGTCTCAGTTGGTTTTCTTGAAAAACAATTGCGATTGTCATTTAACACTGGATTTTCTCTGAAGAAATGGACTAGGTAAGGTCAATATAATTTTTGTTCAGCAAAGTTTATCGTCGCAATATCTTCTGATCTGTGGAGGCACTTGTTTAAAATCTTAGGTAGCTTCCTTTCCGACGCTTAAGTCCCGTATTCAGACGAAAACTGCTTTGGAAGAATCATCTGCTAAGAGATCTGTTAAGCAACGACGATTAAGCTTCAGAACAGGAAACCACTATGAGTATATGTTCGTAGATGTGAATGAGAATTTAACAGTGGCACATCCCAGGAGTTGATCCTATTCGCCAACTGTTTCCAAAAATAACCAGAATTTTGAACTGTTGGGTTTTGTGGAGGGGAAAATCCAGTAAAACCGGTGACAAATCCTAGCATGGTAAAATAGGTTTATAATGTAACGTTAATAAACTCTTAAATTGAAAACAAAACTTGGGCTTGTATGAAGAAAATGAGATGCTAACGCCCTACTTTGACTGGTCAACAATGATCCAAAACAGCAGAAAATATTTCATTTTGCTTGAAAGAAATCACACTTTGTTTCTGTTGTAGTCTTGGATGCGTTGTTACCTTCTTAAAAATCTTGCTATCGTAATTAGTTTGAGCTTGAACGAAACTCACTAATGTCATATATACCTATGGAATTTCAGGGATTGTGTCTGTCCAGTTTCCAGCATTAAGGTAAGCTAACAAAAAAACAACACTTTACTTGGAAACGAAGTTTTAAGTGGTAATTTAAAGATGGATGACATAATACTGAACTTATGTAACGGACTAGCTGAACAAAAAAACAAAAAAATCTGCGACAATACTTAACATATAAATTCCATGTTACGATGCGTACTGTTCAGTAATAGATCACAGCTGACGTCAAAATGTGGTAAGAACCAAGGCGATAGCCGAGTGTGTCACTGACGTTCTTAGCACATTTTGACGCCTTCTGTAATTTAACGTGGAATCTATTGTTTTATATAATGAAGAAACCAAAAAAATGTTAATGACGTCATCTGTATATGCGTCAGTCCTCCAATAGATCATAAATAAGAATCAAAAATGCGAGAATAATTTGACTTATTATATAAATTGCCATAGCAAAGACAGATATTAGACATGCTACTTTAATTGGTGAGGCAGTTTATAAAACTTCAGTCACTGAACGATATTATCTCAAGCCCCATATAAGAGGACGGCATGCAGTTATGTGTTTTGCATTTTGCTTTTGATAGATG
The DNA here is from genome assembly GCF_964199315.1 of Orbicella franksi. Classification (NCBI taxonomy): domain Eukaryota; kingdom Metazoa; phylum Cnidaria; class Anthozoa; order Scleractinia; family Merulinidae; genus Orbicella; species Orbicella franksi. The sequence continues at coordinate 9,337,858 of NC_138155.1, forward strand.
TGTCAGGGATTCATCTCAAAGCCACCAGCACCCAGGCCCCCTTTAGAAAATCCTCCGAAACCTCCAGACAAAAAGAAGCGGAAAAAGAAAAAGAAGACCGGAAATGAGTATGTGCCTTAGTTCATTATTATTATTATTATTATTATTATTATTATTATTATTATTATTAACACACAATAAAACACTGCTGAAACTACTTACAATGTAAACTTCTACGTACAAAACTAATGCTAATACAATACTCAATAGTACACTGCTTACAATTCTTTCTTTTTTTTTTACCTTTTTAAAGTACAGACCAAAATAATTTATAAAAAGTAACGCACACGCTCACCACTAGCACAAAAAAACTAACGCTAATTTAAGAATTACATTTATATCGCTGAAGCTTTGAGGATACACTACACAAAAAAATGTATATATTTAGAAAAAGAACAAAGAATTTGAAAACCTTGGTTCATTATTTCGTAACCCCAGACAGGCCACTGAGGGAAGCCTAGGGAATAGAGGTGGTAGGGGGCGGAATTTGTTCACGCTGGAGTTCGGATTTTGAAATTAATCGTTTATGAAAAATAAAGATAAAAATAAAATCGTTTCCATACAAGGCACGTTTTCCATTACATTTCCTTTTTTTTTTAAATAAAAGTTTTAATTTAGAATAATAACCTGTGTTATTTATACTTTGGAGTCATGTTTACGTAATCTCTAATGTGAAAAAAAAATTAAAAAAAAAATAAAATTCAGGGTGGTCTATGCAACATGACGGCTGTCCATGACGGCTGTCGGTGACTGAAAAAAAGAAATTATAACCTTTTGTTAAATATAATTTCTTAGGAATAGCATCGTATATTTATATTTTCGCGCTAAGTCCTGTGGGAACTCGTAGTGAGACCGAATGGTTAGTTTAACTTTGCTAGACGGATTGCGCTGTGAATTAATTGTCACGTTTAACCAATTGATAGCCTTGTTTTCGGAGGAAGTTAGAATCGCGGAATGGTAAGTAGAGTTTTCTGCACGTGTATAATGCAGCTCTGTACGTGTTGTTAGCCCTCAACAGCGCCGAGTGAAACAACCAATCTTCAAGTTTTTTTGGAGAACTGAATGACTACGGCTAATTTTCCGTGTTTCTATTTGGAACTGAACGCATTCTTAACATCTTTGGCAGGGGCAAGTTTTTATACTGACACACACACTAAACAGATCTAGACAACTGCGAAATTCTTAAGGAAAACATGAATAAATTTTCTAATAGGCGTCGAGGTCCACGCCGTCTTCATAGTATCTGCGTAAGATGCCTAGCGTAAACCGTCGAAGTCAGATTTACATGTAATAACATAGTGATGTAGCTCCTCCGTTTTTGGTGACCACGATGCGGTTAGCTTGGTTTTTACACATAATCGTTTATGGGAGGTGAATGCTTTTTCCCAGGATCTTTCGGTCATGGATACAATAGATTTTCATCCCATCTTGTGGAGCAGTTTGTTCGACCATGTTAATGTTTATGTTACGACAAATCGCTCTATGATCACTTCTGTTACTTTTGTTTGGTTTAAGTTCCAATCAGGGTAAGAACCCGGGACTTGAATGTGGAGAAGATCATGCCTGTGCTGGGCGAAGAATGGGACCTAACTGCACCCAGCCCGATATGTACCCCAATCAGGGTATGTAGAAAAACAAACTATGTTCAGAATATCTGTCCTTAGATTGTGAGCGTACACTTGCTCCTTGCTTTTAAGAAATTCGATGCTATATCTGAAGGATAAGTCTTATCTCCAAGCTTTACTGAGCCTTTCAGAAACACGAGAACTCTGCCTGCTCCAAAAACACCTGCGTTATTTTATTGCCGTACTCTGGAAACAAGTGTTCACTTCAGCAGGTTCAAATGGCAACGTTTGTTGGTTTTATTGGTAGATTTTGACCCATTTTTCATGTTTCTCGTGTTCGAGGAACGTTGTTAATTGTCGTCGTAGTTATGATTGATGACAACGAAAAATGCAATCGTTATTCTTTTAAGTTTTGAACTTCAGGGTTCACACGTTATTGAAAGGCTTGGTTGCATAATGTTTCTGCCATTTTTTTAACTTCTGAGCTCGTGTCTTGGTGACAGGCGCAGTAACAGTCTGAAATTTGAAATAAGATTCCACAAAATGCAAATGAGAATTTATTGACCTAAAAATTATTTTGTATAACTAATGTCACGTAACTACACCGTTTGGAAAAAAATGCTTTTACTCGCTTGATTTGACAGAGTGCTCGGGGAATGGAAAACCTGTCATATTGCCGCGGTGTGAAGCAGAATGTGAGTGTTTCGGAGGATGGGAAGGTGAATATTGTGAAAGAATATCTGCAAACGGCGGAGGAGACCCGCATCTGGAGACCTTAGATGGTAAGAAGCAACAGTTTTGTTTAGTGATCAGTCAATCAATCGATCGATCGATCAGTCAGTCAATCAATCAATCAATCAATCAACAATCAAGAAATCAATCTATAAATCAGTCAATCCATCACCAGACAAGGAAGCAGGGAACGGACTGAAAACAAGCAATAAATCACTTGTTGATTAGCAATGCAAGTTAAAAACTTGAAAAACAAAACATACCAGAATTGATCCTATATCTACAAAATAAAATGTAATGCTCCAGGCTTGACTGTTTGTGTTGTTGTTTTTATTATTATTGTTATTATTATTTCCTAGGGGTAAATTTCGACTTTTTCGGTATTGGAGAATTCTGGGGTTGTAAAAGTGTCAAAAACGACTTCGGGCTTCAGTTTCGTTTTTATTACTATGAAAGAGCGTCGCTTATTGGTGGAGTTGCACTGAAAGCTGGGAAGAGTATAGTGACAGTTATGACAATCAAGACTGAAAACGCACAGGACACGCCCATTCTCAGGTGTGTTTCATTGGATACGCATGCCTACAAGCTAGAACTTTATTTAAGTGTCAATAAAGTAAGAACTTTATTTAAGTGTCAATCAGTTAGTTAGCCCATGTGGGCTAATTGGGGACACTCCAAGAGTTTTGTTTATTCTCTTGCCATTTATTTTATTTTATTTATTTATTTATTTATTTATTTGTTTTATTTCGTTGCACCATTTTTGAGTTTTTATTTGCATGGCGGCATGAATTTCATGGAAGTAGTATTGAAGTGCTTTAGCTATGAATTTACTGTACTTATTTGTTTTTAAGTCGCGAAATCTCTTTGCAGTCTTTTGCTTGTATGATGTATTTAACACAGCTACACCCCAACTACTTTAAATTGAGGCAAAGTGTTACAATTTGAAAACAGATATTTTTTGGCGGTTCTCCGGCGGCCCGAAAGAGCTGCCAAGCGCGCGGAGCACCGTACCCATATAGGAAAGAAAAGAAAACCCATAAATTAATTTTCTCAGGATTATCATGGAGAGCGGTTTTGCTCGTGGACGCGTTCGTACGACGACGACAAAGGCGCGCAACATGGCGGCCATACTCAGCTAATAGGTTGACCGAGACATGCAGCCTTGGTTTAAATCTTTGATATTGGACGTCCATGTTATGACCAATTGACACCTGTCAAAACAAGGTATCCGCTGACCAGTATCACGCTCAAATTTAGCGCTCAACCGGAGGTCATGTGTTTATTTTTAAGTTGATCGCTGCCCAGTTACTGGTTTTCGATTGGATCGCAGGCTCAAGTTAAGTCATTTCATTATAAACAGAAGCTCCGCTTTTAAGCTTGGCTAAATCTATTACGCAGACCGATTTTTAACCAAGCAACTTAATATAATAAGTACTTACTTCTGTTCATGTGCAAAATATGAAGCTAAAATTACAGTGACAGTATTAATTCTATACTTTTTTCTCAACAGAATCAATGGAATGTTAATAAATATTACTTGCAATTCTTCAAAACCTATCGATATCAACAATGGCACAGTTTTGTTAGATCGTCAAAGGCGTTTTACCTTTGAAGCTGAAGAGAACAGTGTTGCACTTATTTCATTGCAGTACGATGCAGGCGAGTATGCAATATGCAAATGATCGGAGATCTTCTCTGGTCCATGGAAGGGTTTGACCATTAATTGTACCAGTGTTACTTCACTACTCTAAAGTCTTTAGAGCAGCTAGTGGCCATTCCAAAATAGCCTCGTCCTCTGGTGCCGCTGTAGTTTAAAGCAAAGTGCAGGAAACCAAGAAACCCGCTTAGAGCTTGAAGGGGAGGAAATTAAACGCGGATAGTTTCGACTGATTGCGCCTAAATTCTACATTCCGGGAGGACAACCGAGGAGTATTGTGAACGAGTTTGGGAGTCGAGGAGTTTGCGGAAAATATTGAATAGGGCTGATTGTTCTAATCATAATTTGTAAATTGTCAGTGGTCAAGTTATGTTGATCATGATGAAAAGTACGTTTTATTTACCTGAGAAGCTGAACATACCAAGTAGAGAGTGGATCAACGTTGAATGTCGTATGTCTGTCACTTCCTTCTAGTTCGTAGACCGTAAGTTTATACGCTAAAGCTTTTTTTGAACGAAATTACAGATTGTTTATAGTTCTCCTTCGTTTCGTTACGAGCTTTATCGAGGTTGTCTCTAATTTAATCGTGATTTCTCTTGCCTTTCGTTAATAGGAGTCACTGTGACTATTGACGTTCGACACAGCCGTGTGATGAAGAGGCAGTACTTGAATGTTCTCTATTCACCCACTGCTGCGTACAAAGGTCACACTGAGGGACTGTGTGGCTTCATGGACAACAATGCAACAAATGACTTCATGGGACCAGAAAGAATTCTTTACAAAGACGCTGTTCAGTTTGCGGAGTCATGTAAGCAGTAATGTTACCGCAATAAATCGGCCATAAAACGACAATGATCGGAGATTTCATTGAATCTCTGCTCGGAGGTGAAAAGCACTTCACTAATTACCTCTGAGTTAACCAATCAGAACGTGTGAAAAGTACTTTACCTGTGTGGTATATACACGGCACGAAAAATCGCCTTTACCGCGCGTCAAATGTGTTGTTAAAGGTTTTGTAAAGGTCGCCTTTGCACGCTTTTGACGATCTGTGACGCGAATCAAAGATCATCTGTGAATAAACCTTTACCACCAAATCAAAGGCGTGAAAGGCCGTTTTTACTCACCTTTGAACGCCTGTGTTTTTAGGGTTAAAGGTGATCCTTTGATACGCCTTTGCGCACTGTCAAAAGCAGGTCAAAAGTGTAATCAAATTTGTCTGCGATTCGAGTCAAAGGTTTGCTAAAGACGTGGTCGGAGATGCCTGTGACGCAGGCCAAAGGTTTGTCAAAGGTACTCTGCGCGTTCCGCGCTCGCGCGTCTCGCCCGAACTTCTCGCTCGCGCTCCTCTTTCGCGCTGCGCGACCGTTGATCACGTTTCGCGCGATCCACATCTTATACGCTTTTTTCTGCTTGCTACACTAGCTTTGTAGCTCCGCATACGAAAGATGCAATTAGATCCGTACTCTTGATTTATGTCTGACAAGTTTTGAAGAATATATCAGCTTTAATAAGGTTATTTTGTACCAAACTATTGACAAATGTTAACGGAAAAGCGGCCCGGAAAGATCATTGCGCCTAATTTTAAGAAAATAAATGTTCAACTTCATCTCAGTTTCAATTTTTTCCCCCGTTTTTATCAAGAGTAAATACCTTCAAGTACCTTACATAAATGTTTTGGGCTTCAGGTTTCAAAAAGCCACGTTGCAGGCTTGGTTTCAAACTACACGTAATGAGACTGATCATAAGGAAAACATTGTCTTGTCTATCGTGAAAACAACAGTCAACACATCTTCCATGGTACAAAGTGCATTTATCTAACATTGAAGTACTACGGCTAAATTCTCAGTTCCTTAAATTTACTAGACCAGACTAGACAATAGGGAAGACAACCGCAAAATTTCGGGAAAGATATAGCAAACTTCGCACAAAAGTCAACTAGTGTATAAGCGTCCTTTCCAGATGGCACGTACAGTCCGTTGCATGGAACTCCTTATGTTTTGGCAGTTCTCCTTTTCTGCTTCTTGCACTTGCTCATTCTTGCATTATAAGTGGAATGGAATACAGTGTTTTCCACTTCTTTCTCATCAAAGTGGTTAAACTGCCTTGTTGGGGGTCAATGGCAACTAAATCCCCATGATTTCTAGGGAAGACACATTTTGACAAAGTCTAAGGCGTTGACGAAATTAATCAATGCATCTTCACTGGATAAGTCCATCCTGTCGACCACTGCTTGTCCGCATTTGTCTAAACAGAAGCAAACAGACAAAAACGTTGGAAATGAATATTAAGGGTGAATCTTGGCATTCTATTCCTTAAAGTTTGCTTTTAGTTTTTGCTAATATCACATTAATAAAACGTGACCAATCAGATCATTACTCCTCCTCCGAATAGTTTGTGCTTCTGTCAATAGTAGCCTTTTTTTGTATTTCTCTCCACTCTACTCAGAGATTTGGTCACACAGGTATGTCATTAAGAGCCAGTTTAACAAGCTAATTTCACCAGCTGAACAAGGGTTATCCCCAGCTAGAATTTCATAAGAGAACAAAGACTTGGAGTCATTTTAAAAGTGTACAGCTTGGCACAAATAAACAAAAAGCCTAGAGCCAGTTTACCAGTCCATCTGTCTGCCTGTCTCTTAAAGACATCTTACAGACCTCTTACAACAAAGATCTTTTATGGTTGCAGAATAGCAATCTAAAAATCAACAAATCTGACATAAACTGTGACAAGAAATGAGGAATACACACACCTTTGGGAATATTGCTGTTCCTGTGTAATTTCCACAGATCTCTTCATGTTCAGTAGTGTAATCTTTTTCCTTATTTTCATTGTAGATCATATGTGAAAAGGAGCATATAAACATATCAAAATAATTGCACATTTGATTAGCAAACAGTTAGCAACTACTTGTACACTTTTTTCCACTGAAAAAAATTCCTGAAATTAAATGATTTAACATGAGACATGTCTGCATGGAATCGCATGGCTCATTCATTGAAACAAAAATCCAGTCCAAGATGATGAATACAACCACTATGATTCCCAGTGCAGCCGCATCTCATAGAGAGAAATGGCTATTATCCAGTCAAATTTGCCAACAAAATTTTCAATTGAGTAAAAGCAAATAAATGTCTTTGTCAATTTACTTTTACTAAGTTATTATCAAATCCTCTACGCCTTAAATTCTCTACTGATCCCATCAATAGTTATGAATTAATCATATTATTAATTTTGCTTGGAAAAATTTGGTTTGGAAACCTGATGGCCAAACCAAAACAGTCGATATTGCAGACAACCACTCAAAATTTGGATTCAAAACTCAGCTTTTACCAGTCAAAAACCAACATTTCCTGAGACTGGTTTGCAACATTCTGCAACTTTGATTCATTTACCAAAAAGATTCCCACCCCTTGCATGTTTTCAATAACATTTTAATTACTTAATTTTCATCCAGGTGAGCCAGTTGATGTATTTGTCCCTTAAGAAAGACAACATTTCCTCACTTGCCCTTAAATGAACCAAAAAGAAACAATTTTTTTTTTCACAGAGTGAGACTGTAATAAAAATGATCAATTAAAATAACATTAATAAGCTATAGCCAGGTTTTCAAAGTCTATTTATATCCTTTCTTTGCTGGAAAAAGATATTAAAAGTTGTGGCTGAAGAAATTATAAGATGGTCTATGCTACAAAATATAGAAATAACAAATGAATATTCCAGCCTTTTACTTACCAAAATGTTCTGATGTGTGCACACTTTGGAGCATTGCATGATTCAACTGCATCTGAGTTGACTATGAACTACAGAGTTGTATATTGTATCCTCTCCCAGAATTTATTGTTAATTTCTTCAGTTCTTCTAGAGTGGCTAGCTGAAGGATAAAAACAACATTCATCAGCAAATTTCCACTAGTCACATATTTATTGGCATTTAATTGTGTATTGCTCAAAAGACCAAGACATGAAACTCTAAAACTACTGGTATTGTCCAGAGAGGTCACATAATAATATTATTATGGGGTCAGCTTTTTAATTTGCAACTAATGGCAAGTTTGATTTTTTATCAAACATTGTAACAATTTCACCTACTAAAGATAAGCTGGATTATGTGTACTAAAGGCATCCATGGTCGAGTGTCGATCGATACCCTTGATCAATCCTCTAAATCGACACTCTATCAACACCTGATCGATATTCAATCAACACTCCATCGACACCTCGGTTGACACTCAATCTACATTTCTATTACTCAGTTTTGCAAATGTCACAGGGTAGGTGCATTTGATCACCTGGTATGAAACCATTCTTAGCCCTGGAGACAGTTCAAAATGTCAAATGCCTGGCAGGTTCGGGGTGGGGCGGGGGGGGGGGGGGTGGTTGGGCAGGAGATAGTGGAGTTCCAAATGATTGATCCATAAGCCTGATACAACATATCAAAACAAACTTTTACTACAATTGCTACTGATCTCGCTATCTCAGTGGTCAAAATTTGTTGTGGACTCACAAAGCACAGCTTCGTGAGTCCACAACATTTTGACCCCTGTGATGATGCATATCATTGTCGATAAGAGTACAGACCACACTAAACCACATGCAATTTGTTAAATTCAACCCAGTGAACAGGGGCACCCAACGACCGTTTTCTCTCTAATGCTGTTAGATGCTGTTTTAGGCTATCTGGAGTACTTTTAAAGCTCTGTAGGTTAATTTTAGGTTGCACTAAAAAAATTTTATCTGTTCGGATATTCTAGGGGAACTTGAGTATTCTTGAATTTATTAGGGCTTTTTTGTCCATTTCCTGAAAACCTTAGGTCTTATCGCCTTTCCGAAAATGATAGCTGACCTTTTTTCAGTACTCAAAACGACATTTTCAACAGTCCGAAAACAACAGACATTAAATTTCTCATATCACGAAAGTTCGAGGTGCCAATTCTCTCAAGAAAATCAGAGGGGATTAAAGGCCTTCCGAACAGATAATTTACCGAACCGATCCGTTGGGTGCCCCTGAGTGAAGTCATTTATCAACATTAATGAACAAATATCATCATAATTTCAACTGTGGCAACAAACAGAGCTTTTTTTCAATAGAATGGTAACTAGAGACAAAAGCAGAAACTTATCCATAGATTAAATTTTCAGAGTCAACAACTCTTTTAATGGTGTAATGAATATGATAATTAAGTCAGGTCGTGATGGACTGTCATGCATGGCTGACTGAGTTTTTCCTTCAATGCAAATTTCCTTTATATTGACATGAGCTTTCTTTCAAGGGAATTGTTTAAGCTCAGAAATTACCAGAGGCATTGTGCACAACAATTTATACGTAAATAGAGTTAAGTTCAAGCTTAATTATTAAGTTACGTTTATTTCAAGCACTGATCATGCTAAAATCTATGCTATGACAGACACTTCAATTTAATGCACAAGACTTGACTGAGTGAGAAAAAAAATTATCTTTGTCAACTTTTGTAAATAAGTATATGTGAATTGAAAATAAAGTTTGGTCTTTCTTAACGAAGAGCTTTGCCGATCAACTGTGATTCAGCCAAGTGCAATTACTCTTCGACCAAATTGTTTTCACTGCCGAGGATCTGTCTTTCCATAAATATACGCAATTCACAGCTCTTTATGTAGCCAATGCTGCGTTTAATTTACTTTTTAAACTCCGTTATTCTTTGAACATTGAAAAAAAATGAACGAAATTCAAAGACTTACCTTTTCCTGGTCCAAAACACAACGAAAATTTCACCAAAGCTGCCATAATGAAGCCAAATGAAGAAAAATGTCTGCTTTCCTCACAGCCGACTTCGTTGACCTTTATTCCCTTTATTCTGATTGGCCAGAAAATGCGGGAAGCCGCTGGCAGCCGCGTTTTCCCGCTGTTTTCGAGTTGCTTCCTTGTGCCACCTCCAGGTCAAGTGAAAACTTTTTTATTAAAAAAATACACATTGGCAAAAAAGCAAGCTTTCATTTTATCGTTAAAACAGAAAAAAATACGAAAACGCAGGTTATTAGGGCGTTAAAAGCGGAGTCGCAAGATATGGCCATATTTGACCTCGCCTTTGACATGACATGACGTAGGATCAAAGTTGTACAAAGCCATGCCGCCTTTGAACGCCTTTGGCATAAGAGATCAAAGGTATGCAAAACCGTGGTGTCTTTGAACGCCTTTAACGCACGTCAAAACTGTAGTCAAAGTTATTGACATGTTTGACGTCGCCTTTGGCAGGGATCAAATGTATGTCAAATGCCTAAGATATTTGATTCCCCTTTTACGTGGGTCAAAGGTGGAGTCAAAGTTAAGATCACATTTGCCTTCCTCTTTGTCATGGATCAAATGTATCGGCAAAGCCATGACATTTTTGACACACATTTGACGCGCGTCAAAGTTTGGATCAAAGCTATGATCATATTTGACTTCGACTTTGATCAGGATCAAATTTAGAGTAAATCCAATTTTTCGTGCCGTGATACTAAGCGGTATATAGCTAAGAAAATACGCGCGCTGATTGGTTTGAAATCATGTTTCCATTTAGCATTCTATTTAGATTATGAGCTCGAGATTTCTATCGCGTTATAGTTGACGAGGGCGCAGCCCGAGTCAACTATCGTGCGATAGAAATCGAGAGCGAATAATCTAATTGCTTTAGCGGAGCCCCACACTCACATAGGAAAGAAAAGGAAACCCATGAGTTGATTTTCTCATGGTTATCATGGCTAGTGGTATTACTCGTGGACGCGTACGCACGACGGCGACTACGACGACGACGGAGTCGCGCAACATGGCGGCCATACTCCAAATAATAGGTTGACAGAGACATGCAGCCTTGGTTTACCGTGTACTTGTTTGATATTAGACATCCATGTTATGATCAATTGACACCTGTCAAAACAAGGTATCCGCTGACCAGTATCACGTACCCATATCGCGGGCTGAAAGTTTACAGCTCATTGAGGTCACGTGTTGTTTTTAAGTTGGCCGCTTACCAAGTGCTGGTTTTCGATTGGATCGCGGGCTCATGTCAGGTTAACTTGTTAAAAACAGGGCAGGATTGTTCAGAAGCCGGTTAACGCTAACTCAGGATTGAAAGTTAACCGAATTATAACGTTTTCTTCTATACAAATGTTTTTTGCTGCTTTGTTTTGTTTATATGGTGATTATTAAAATTCAAAACAGAAGGCCAAACAATATACAGAAAGCCTCACCGCAAAGTTACATGAAATCAAAGTATTCTACCTTTTCTTGGGTTAGCTTTACCGGGCTCTGAACAACCCAGCCCAGGAGCTACGCTTTCAGGCTGGCCTAAATTTATACATCAGTATAAATCTACAAGTCGTTTAAAACTTAAACTAAATCCTCTTCACAGACTCTTCGAAAACGCCAAGATGCGGCCTTCATTTTGTTAGCAAGGGCACACTGCTACGCTACTCAATATCTATCACAGAATAGATAGTGAGTAGCGTAGCCAATCAGAGAACGGCATTCGTGATAGAACGCTAGTAGATTTATACTAAAACTCGATAGAAACACAGAACTAGCACGATCGAGCTGTTGACGTAATTTCTCGTCGTTGTGTTTTCTAAAAGAAATAGAAAACAGGTTCTCCGTGTTTCTATCGAGTTATAGGAACGCTCGTGAAAGTTTGGGAGAACTCGAAAAAGCTGTGGTAGCACTCGCTTGCGGCTCGTGTTCCCACAGCATTTCTCGTTCTCCCAAACTTCAACTCGTGTTTCTATAACTCGATAGAAACGCGGTACATGTTTTGTATTTCTTAAATATAGTATGGTAAGGCAATATATATCTACCTTATGAACACTGCGTTCTAACCAATGTAATGCAATTTTATTATCTAGGGAGAATCAAGGCATGCCATAATAAATCAGGGAGACTTGATTCTTGGTCCTGGAACTCGTCAAACTTTTACCACGAAGACGTCATGGATCTGACATATACGGATCCATCGTATCTTCCCGTTTACTCATTGGACGGGATTCCAAATTCTTTGTTAGAGGTAAGAACGTTTGTTAATGGAGTTGAAGCATGGCGGAGGACCACCCGAGATCATTGGCAACCTTAACCGAGGTTTACAAAACTAACTTCGTTTTTCCCTAAAGTAGATTCTCAAACTATGCTAGGGCTATGTTGACCGGAAACGGACTAATAAAATCCAATGATAAGCGATGACCGTGTGTTTTACAGTCCATACATAGCCTCATGAAAATCGACTGCTCAACCAATCAGAACGCGGCTCTAGTTATAGTGGTAGCTTTTTTAAACATTCATTAAATTTATCATTCATATCACAAATTATTGAACAAAATGAAATATATCTATTGTGTGCATCCCCCTGGGCTGTAGGTTTGGTTTGTTTACGCTACATTGATTCACAAGGCCAAAATAATCAGCGAGCACTTTGTCACCCACTTTCCCATTTATCAGCCACTCAAAGTTGTTATCCTTACTTTAACACAAACAAGGGGAAGTTGATTAATGTGTAAGTTGTAGGCTAACTACAACCCTTTATCAGTGGAAAAAAACTGATCGACACGCACCGATAGCTGGCTGTTAGCCTTCAAGGGTTGTTTTAGATTTATCCACCAGCATCCCAGCAGCTTTCATACGCTAAGGAGTCTAAGTACCCTAAACGATGTTGTAGTACTTTCCAGATACCATCGTTGCTTCAATCATGAAAACGAACAGTGTGTGTTTCATTTTGGAGTCGTAGAAGACTTATGGCTCTTAAATATTGCCACTAATTTATCGCACGTTTTTTTTTTTTTTTGCTATGTTTCGCACAGGTAGCGGCAAGCATGTGCAAATCTCTGAACATTTCCGACAACGATTTACATAGCTGTATATTTGACGTCGCTATAACTAACGATACAACGTTTACTGATCAAGAAACCTTCAAGCGAGGTAAAGTTTTATGCATTCAATGCTTTCGCACTTAAAGTTCTTGAAACTAGTTACGTTTATCAATGTTTCTCTGTGTGGAATGATTTATTAATTTAAGAGGAGTTGTCTGCAGTAGTCAAATGGCTCTAATTCTACCAAAAAAATGATAGATACCAATAAACTAGACATAAAATTTCTAGAAATAACTTCCGAAAAAGACTTGTTTTGTAAACTCTCTAAAATTTCTGTATGGAAAAGGTCAGCTTTAAACGATTATTTCTCACACAAGGAGATCGTAAATATTTGAACGACTTTACATTCATATTAATCCCGATATCTGCTTCTAACAGACGATGATGCTGGAAGGGAAAGTGTGCAAGCCATTTAGTCAATGAATGTAAAAGTTGTTGAGCAATCAATGATAATCTAGCTGATTTTTTTTTTTTCTCTTTAGATTGTCCAGGTCAGTGTTCAGGTAAAGGCAGATGTGTCAACGGAACATGTAGATGCATCGAGGGATGGACAGGAGAAAGTTGTGATAAAGGTATTAATTATTTTTTTTTAATATAATAATAGATGATGGTTCATGCACATGAATGTACTGAGCGAAGATTCATAATAAAAAAAAATTTTTAAAATTTAAAAAATAAAAAAAAACGGAGGTCCAAGTAAAAGCCGTCCACTCCCGGTCGTTGAATATCAAAAACGTCCGGTGTGAAGGTGGTTAACGTCTGAAGACGATGGAGTTTAATTTTCCTTCTCCCTCCCCACCCACGGCCGCATCCCTTACCATCACCACCCCCTCCAACACCAAATCGAAGCTCTCATCGAAGGATGAGAGCTCCAATTACTGAGCATTGTAATCTTTGAGACGCAATCACTAGTGTTATTTGTGAGCATTTCCATGGCTTCTACTTGTTATACGGCCGAGGTCACTTGTGATTCACTTGTTACTATGCATATAGGCTCTAGTTCTGCACAGAACGTTTAAAGACTGTAGAAACAACTCCTATACGAGTAATTGTAATAAAATCGTCAATTTGGAGCCAGTCCGTTATGCTTACAAATTTTTACATTCAGCCAAGGAATCTGGGTCTCGCCACTTCAATTGGATCTGTTGTTTATGCTCTCACTAAATGTTATTCTTTGTCTCTTTTTTTGGTAGGTTCTTGTCTAAACTGTTCCACCGCCCATGGAAAATGCGTTAAAGGATTCTGTGTGTGTGAATTGGGATGGGAAGGTCGAAGTTGCGAACTAAAAGGTTAGAAATTCCACACCTTCCTTGTTTCGTAATATTTCAGCCCGGGACTATTTAATTTTTAATCTAATGATGCTGTTTAGTTCTTGAAGGGAGAAAACAACCAGAAGCAAAACAAAAAGCAAACAAACAAACATCAACTTCTTCTGCCAACCGAGACTACTCGGCCATTTTCGATATATGACGCCCAGCTGGATTAGTAGTACAATCAAAAGAATTGTTTATTCGTGCCTCACTTTTATCATGAGCTCCTGGCTCGGGGGACTGGGAGACCACCCCCTGTGTAATTTGACATGAAATATATTATCTTATCTTATCTTATCTCTCAATCTTAGTGTGATTTCTGTTCTTATAGTCTTTAAGCTTTAGATAGATAAGGGATTGATATACATCCCGCAGAAATATATTAATGTTCTGGGCATTATATTCTAGATCATTGGCTGTATTATGGCAAAACTAGCACTCGAAAAATTATCTCCCGTTAATCTACTGTTGTAATAAAATCGCCGTTACTGTTGTAATAAATCAGCATTTATTAGCTTTTACCTATTTTTACAGCCGAGTGCCACAATGTCAACAACTGTACAAGTCCTGTCCATGGTGTGTGTAAGACGACGGACGTGTGTCAGTGCAGTCCTGGATACATAGGTTAGTTATTGGCGACAGTCACAGCAATCAATACCGTAATTGTTTATTGGTTCTGATACTTTATTACGGTTTTGGTATTACTACAGACTCTCTGCATGTGAAACAAGTCCACTGCAGCTTACCCCCTCTTCCCTCCAATTCGCTCTTTCTTTCCAACACGTATACCCCAGCCCTGTACTCGTCTACTCTTCTAGGTGGAGAGAGAGGCTTCGTGAGCACGTTTATGAGATCTGTATAACATTTCAGCTATGCTATCTTGTCGATAGTTATTCATTCATAGTAAAGATTCAGCAAGTGTTAAAGCTATGCTATGGTTTTATTATTTTCCGTAGGTCAAGATTGTAGTGTTATTCCAACATGTTTCAATGTATCAAACTGTACTGGCAATGGACTCTGCGTGGATTATGATGTTTGCAAGTGCAATGTAGGCTGGACTGGTACCAATTGTACGCAGTACTCATGCGAACACTTGGATTATTGCTCAGGTAACAGTGGTCAATTTGCAGCGCAGACCGTTGAAACTTGGTAGGCTAATAGTTCTACAGGAAACACACCTACAGCTATAAAAAATTCTGTTCCCATGGCAACTCACTCTTTTCCATTCCCCCCACTTGATTTCAATATGTTAGTGATTTTCAGCGCGCAAAACATTAAACGAGGCCACAAACTTGAGCTGACATATTTATATGCTTGCTAGATCCAGCATATGAGGCACTATTTGCGAATATCAAAATGGAACGTCAAAGGGGGCCAGAAATGCCTTTTTGGGGAGGTCTGGAACCCAGTACGTTGCCATGGTAACCAAACTGTTAGGCTCAAATTGTGGAGCACATTTAGCAGAATCTTACTGCAAAGAATCAAACATTTCTGGTACAAACTGGCTGAGATATCTTTTTCATTACATTTGATCAAAGTTTGGTTGAGTGTATGACGTCATCACTGGGCCAATTTGCATATTTTAAAAGCTTGAATATCTCTGGAACGAAAAGAGATATCTGAGTAGAGTAAACAGCATTTATCTTCTCAAACAGGCTACTTGTTTATGTTTTAAAATGGCTGCGATAGGAAAGATGCGATTTTCGTCATAGTACCACTAAACCTTTTTTTCGAGCTTGCGGTTCAGTCAGTTATCATTTGCTTTCTTCCTTCCGTTAGTCAAGGTTTCCCTTCGTGTATAAGTAATGTTCTAATGATTTTAACTGCGTTTCTTCAAGAGCACGGACGCTGCGTAACACTCGACGAATGCGCCTGTGACTATGGCTGGACTGGAGCGAGCTGCGCGCTTCCTGACTGTACAGCTGTCAATCAGTGTTCCGGGAAAGGAAAGTGTGTTGCAAGTAACTTCTGTCGCTGTTACACGGGATATTTAGGTGCAAGCTGCAGTGTGGTGGCTGACTGTAGTGAGTTTGCAAACTGTAGTGGCCGTGGTGTTTGTGTTTCAACGGAGTTACTCAACGTGTCGTGCAGGTAATAAAACAAGTACACTTGCTATTACTTGCCAAAACAGTAATTTTAAACCCCGCACCACAAGCCTCTGTTTTGTCTGGCTACCAATGATTTGTCCAATTTAGCGAGCCTACATCTAGTACATGGCCTCTAAATCAATACGAAACAATATGCAAGTCAAATAGAGTTTGGTGGATGTAGGACCGGAGACGCATTTCTCCCTCTGCCTCATTGCTGTATAATGTATTAAAGTTCCCTCCCTCCCCCCCCACCCCCCCCCCTCCCCATTCTCCTCTTTGCAATTTTGAACACCTCTGGACCTAGTGAGAGGTTACCAATAAATTGAAAAATAATCAAAATTTTAATAATTAAAACGCGGATTTTTAGATTACGTAAAAAGATGTGGTCGCTTATTAAAAATCCGAGCGGGTGTACTTTGTTTGCAGTTGTTACACTGGTTTCACTGGAGCTAACTGTAGTCAACCTACTTGCACAACTGTGAACAATTGTTCCAATCATGGAGCATGCATTGAGGCAGAACTCTGTAAATGCGACATGGGCTACAATGGTACAGACTGCAGTAACTTCTCGTGTGAAGCTGTTAATTCATGTTCTGGTAATGATTTCTTTTGTTTGTTTGTTCAATTTAAAATGAGTGTCTAGATTAGGGTGCTGGAATTTCAGTTATCAGTTAAGATTAAGTACAGAGCCTCTTTCACATGAAAACGGACTTCAGTGTTTAAATTAAAGAATTTCAGTACAAAGTCAAAACCCATGATATAACCACAAAAACGGAATTCATATTTTTGGGTTAAGTTTCTGAGTGATATCTCAGCTAGGAGTTAAAATTTCAGCCCACTTCTTGGAGATCAGTAAATTTTGCAGAACGCGGAGCGCAGCTATCAGTAAGAGAAACCCACATCATTTCTCAGTTATCAGGTAAACCCCATTGAGACCCTCCAAAATTGTTTGAGTGATTTTTTTTTTTACCTTTTCCTACATCTTATCCATTCTGTAACAGGTCATGATATATATCTTGGAGAGTTCCTCTTTTTGATCCAAGCAATGGTACTTCAGTTTGAGTTTTCCTTTGTTTTCTTTATCGTTAATCCGCAACTAGTTCTAGGAAAGCGTTTTTCCCAATTACTGACATGGTAATCAACTTAGAAAAAATATGAGGAAACTCGAAATATTAGGCTGTTTAACATACTGATAAGCCAAATCATAGATTACGTGAAGTCTCTCTTTCGCTTTGTCCGTCGAATGTGACCGTAATGGTAAACCTCGAGGAAAAAATGGCCGGGCGAAAATTCGCGCACTTTTCTCGCGCTGTGTTCTTTTGCGTCACTCGCGCGATGGACTAAGCCAAAGAAGGACTACTCGTAGTCTGTACTAGTCTAGACAATTCATGAAACGTGTGAGCATGACTTGTGGTCTATTCTCATAACGTTTTCTTCTGTTTTGTAAATTCTCCCTGCTTAATCATAAGCCGCACAACTAGCAACTGAGAGTATTCTAATGTTGTTTTACAGGAAACGGAGAATGTGTTGGATATGACCTTTGTCGCTGTAATAACTCCTGGTCAGGTCGTGCATGCAGCATTCCCGATTGCAGTTCTGTGAAAAACTGCTCTTCTCAAGGGGACTGCATTCTGCCAGATACGTGTGCGTGTTATCCAGCATTTGACGGTAAATACTGCGATCAGAATGCAAAACCAAACACCAATTCACCCAGCTTCGACCAAATATTTTATAACGCTACCATCATTGAAAACTCGCCTGTTGGAACAATGATTCTGCAAGTACATGCCAACGATACCGATATGGGAAGAAATGGCCGAGTGTTTTACACGTTAGTAAGTGACAAAGAGGTTGAAAATAGTCTTGCCATTGGCGGTACATCTGGTAAACTTTACAGCACGTCAATGCTAGATTTTGAGAACATTAAAGCACCGTCATTTAATGTGGCCATTGTCGCCTCGGACAATGGCTTCCCGCAGAAATCGGGAGTCGCCATCGTCCAGATAACCGTGTTGGACGAGAACGACAACTGTCCAACTTTTATAGAGCCATCTGGAAATCTGCAGCTTGAGTTCTCGGTTCTTAACCCAGGTGACACACTTACCAAGGTTTCTGCCATTGACTTGGACAGTGGAATAAACAGTGACATAACTTATGGCATGTCCAAATCTGGCGCGTTCTCCATTGATCCAAAAACTGGCGTTATCACCGTAATTACGACGAATTTGACGTCAGGACTGTACCATCTGATTGTTAGCGCTAGTGATAATGGAGATGTTTCCTGCAAGACGGAGACAAGTCTGACTGTCAAACTCAACGGCTTGCCTACAAAAGAGCCTTTGACATCAACTGCCAGCTCTTCTACGCAGAAGATACCTGAAACGTTGACCTCTCCGCGTGATACCGAGAGCACATCTATGTCCACTGAGTTGACAGAACCCACTGAGTTGACAGAACCCACAGGTATTTATTTCTGTAATAAAACACTCATAGTATAACGTACTTTCTGATTGGTCGTGGGTCTTTTGCCCCGCTACCATGTAAAAAAAAAACATGGCCATGACGTGCCTTATCGTTTTGTCGACTGTGTTATTTTTTTAATCGGACAAATAGAAAACGACCTTTTTTACATATTTTTTTTTCTTTTACAACACTCTAGAAAGTTTGTGGCCTTTTGAAAGTTAAGCCAAACCCGAGCTGCATGCGAGATGTTTTATCAGTTCAGTTGTCTGATATGTTTGTTTGTCTGTTTATTTTTCTACGTTGTCTCTCATTTAAGCTTAGGAATTTGCCCCTTCCAAACTGCTATCAAAGATATTCCATATTTCCCAGTTAATACTGGTGATTTGACATGCGTCAACACTTACCTTCTTCCTTTAACTTCTTTTCTTTCCCTGTATTCTAATTCGATAGCAGTCCAATTTACGAGCACAACGCCTGGTGACGAAGTTACTGCAGCGCCACAGAACAGTCCCAACTACATCATAATTGGTGCCTTTGGTGGTGGAGGAGTGTTGATGATTATAATCATAGCAGTTATAATACGAAAGTGTCTGTGTAAAACCAGGACATCTTCAGCCAAGCAACCCAGAAATATCGGAAGAGTAAATGACTGCCTTGAAGGTGATATTGAGTTATCCAACATAACCGGGAAGATATGAGAACTGGCTTGTTCTGGTTTCCTATAATAGTCAGAGACATTATATCTTTCTTATAAGGGATTAATAACAGTTCAAGCTGTATTAGCGATACAAATGGTAGTAGCAGTGGCAGTTGCTTTTGGGCCAGCTTCATCAGTAGCTTTAACGGTAGAAGCAGAAGAAGAAGCGAACGCAGTAGTAGCAGTAGCAGTAGCTATGGTAGTAGAAGCCGCAGTGGCAGTTACAGTGACAACTACAGTGACGGGGGCAGTAAAATAGTAACAGCAGCAGTAGCAGTAGACATAACAGCAGTAGTAATAGTCGGTAGTGGAAGCCGAAGTTGTAGCATTATCGGTATCAGCAGCACCACTAGTACAGTGGCAAAAGCATCGGTAGTGGTAGTAGCAGTAGCAGCAGATACAGCACAGAAGTGGCAACAGTAATTCTAGTACTATAGTTGCTGTTCCTGTTGTTCGATACCAAAACGCTCAAGCTAATATACCCAACTAGAAATAGTGAACGTTTCACCCTAAGCTTATATAATACAAGATTTGAAATCAAAGTGGATAGATGTAAACCGAGATTTATAAACCTACCATAAAGAGTATGAATAAAATCAATATTACTTTTGCTTTCTTTCGTCATAACATTGTCAAGGTAGTCTGCGGATCCACTTTGATAATGTCGCATGAACACTTGAAAAAGTGACGTCAATTTGTTAAATAGCACCCGAGTGTTTGTCGCTAGTTATAAAACAATTGGGTCGTGCTTTTAACTGTGCGTATATCGAGGTATGGATACACGTGAGAAGTTTGGAGAGCACTCAAGAAGTTAGAGTTGTTCTCGGCTGCACCTCGAGCAACTCTTACGCTTCTCTCGTGCTCTTTAAACTTCGCGCTTGTACCCATACATCGATGTACAGCACAGCCCAAAAATAATGCACGAGCATTGACTTCTTTTTGCGTCCGCGAGCCGGCAACTTCTTGCGGCTTCTTGCGGGCCGCTTGCGCTTGGATCTTGTAAGCCGCAAGAACTTCTTTTCGCTTAGGAAGTTAAAACCGCAAAAACCTTTTTTGCGGTAGGATTTTAGAAACGCTAGAACTTCTTTGCGGTGGGAATTTCAAGCCGCGAGAACTTCTTTGCGCTAATATGGTAGCACGCAAAGAATTTAGCGTAACAAGACATTGCATGCGACGGCGCAAGGCACGGTCGAATTTATATTGTTCTGGCACTTACCTTCTCAAACTCATTAATAATTCATCAAGTTAAAACAAAGAAAATCACAACCGTAAAGGAGGTTTGGATACCCGGTCTTAATTAGCATAGATTTTGACGATTTTGCTTCTCTGTTTACTCCTTAGTTTTAGTTTCGATTGAGAAGATATATCAAACACTCGAGGCAGTGTTTCATCGGCTATCCAAACACCTCGAATTTCGTCAAAATACTCCGCTGCGCGTCGTATTTTCGACTCTCTTCTCGGTGTTTGGATATCCCGATGAAACACTGTCTCTCGTGTTTGATATATTACGTAAGAACTTCTATAGCGACAAATTCTTAACTCTTGACAAATTAAACTTTGATTTGAAACTGAAGTTTTTTCCTGACGTGAACCGTTGCAGACAACAAGTCTTCTCCATGAGTTTCGATTCAGTCCGAAGTTATGTTAGCTTATGTTTACCTTATTAACATACGAATATCTTGATTGAGCTGCATGTACATTCTTTTAAAATTGTTAGATTTCTGTACGTAGTATAGACTAAGCATGAAAATTATACTACCGTTTATGCAGGTGAATAACACATTGTGCGGATGATACAACAGTTTTTTCTAAAAAAACCTCAATCAATGAGTCTTCTGCTTGACCTCCTGGAAAAGTTTGAAAGATGCTCAGGATTAAAAATTAACAACACAAATTCAGATGCAATTAATGTGGCTGGGAAACTGGAAAAACAGATATCCCGTTCAACGTTAAGTGGCCTAAAGACATGTTTATGCTTAACGGATACACTTCTCAAACTCGAAAAAAATAGCGACAAACTTAACTTCTTTAAGGTATTTTAGAAAATACCTTTAAAAAATGAGGCAGGATCAACATTGTTAAATCTGTGGCCTTTCAAAGCTTATTCATAATGCACCCGTGCTGTCAGTTCCTGAAAACCTCTGTGATCAAGTAAACAAAATCACGTTTAATTTCATTCTGGGACAGCAAAACGGGCAAAAGTAAAAAAAAAAAAAAAAAAAAAAAACAAGGCAGGAAAAAAAAACACAAAAACAAAAATAATATTGGCAAACGCAAAAACGGGGGCCTGAATATGATTGAAAAAATGTAAAAAAAAAAAAAAAAAAAAAAAAAAAGGTGGCATTCCTTGGAGACCAGCTTGATATCGTGACAAACTCGAATCGATAATGGACAATATTTGTTTAAATGATGTTTTTAGGAAACTTGATCCAACTGAAAGGAGCTATTCTTACGAGTCTAAATCATTGAGAGTCAGTTCCAGGATTGACTTCATTTTAGTATCGAAATCAATTTCAAAATGGGTCGTCAAAGCCAATACCAAAGGTTGTTTACCATTTCCCCCAAAATACCGGAAATTTCGGATGGAATGGAAATGGAAAGATCAATTTTGTCGACCGGAACGGTAGACCAAAATACCTAAACGGAATTCCCGAATGGAAAATATGCGTTCTGTTTGCTAGTTTTTACTAGTTCAGGGCCTTTTGGCTTGGATTGTCTTTGATCCTATCTTCCGGGAAAAAAGTCGTGGAAATGGAACGAGCGCATCCCCGTGGAAATTGAAATTTCCATTCAGGATTTCACACGTCCCATTTACTACAACTGTCGGCCAACCGGTTTTTCCGAGTAAATGGTAAACAACCAAAGTTTCTAACGCTCCCAACCGAAAAGCGATTGTACTTGACCCTAAAATTCTAGTCAAAAGCGAGGTCCCGGGCCATGGAAATTTAAAAACTCCCTATTGAAAGACAACGAATATGTCGAGCTGATTAAAGCAAACTACCCGGCTATACAGTTGAAGTTTTTAATGTGATTCCTTAGTATTGCATTGCGCATCCCTACTGCGTACGATTTTCGCGTCATTAGCACGCACATGAGCGCGTGCGCTTACAAAACGTAAGAAATTTCCCTCAAACTAAGCTCGATTAGCTAAATAAATTCTTCTTTTCTCTTAAACGAGCACGGTGACCCCCACTTTTTATTTCACAATTTCAATGAGAACAGTATCCTCAATAAATGAGAAAAAAATTAGCAGAAATCTATGGCTACTTTTTTGGCAAATGAAATAAATACTACAGCGGGAGACATAACGTAGATGAATAAACAATCAAAGAAAGTCAAACTCTGTGTGATTTAATACGCTACATTGAAAAATAATCGAGCTTATTTGTTGCGCACGGAGATTACCAAAAGTCACCTAAATAACCTTATTTGTCAGCATTGTGGCGTGAAAACAAGCAGGGTGACCCCCTCTTTTTACTAAGTTTTTAATACCTCCTTGTCCTGTAACAACAGCATACCAAGTTTCATCGGAAATCTATGGCGGGTTCTTTTACTAGGGAATCACCTTAAGCTTGAAAAAGGAAAGGTTAAAATGTGAATTAATTTAGTTGGAAATAGGAAGTCTCACAAAATACAAAAGACACAGAAATAAAACAGAAACAAAAACAGAAAGAAACAGCAATAATAAAGAGCAATTAAACGCTGAAATTGCAGAATATGACATCGTAACAATAGAATTTCAACGTATCTACGAAGCAGTTCTTCGATCTAAAATTAGGTTAGTTGACCAAGGTGAAAAACCTACTAAGTAGCTCTTTAATTTAGCGAAAAGAAACTACAGTCGCAAGACAAAAATACAAGAAATCAGAATTTTCAATTTCGAAGCAAAGATAAGTTAATCAGTGCTACTAACCCATCGTTAAAATTCTGTTGAAAAAGTAGTCGAATTATGAGATTCCTTCGAGAATTTCTCTGGTTTGCGTTTTAATACCACTAAAACCCAAAGCTTTGTGGCATGACTCTTGGTGTGATAGAGAAGAAAAACCATTTCGGTTTAAATGACCAAAAGTTCCGGGTCGCGCACTAGATATTTTTATATCCTATGATGAAAGGCAAAAAAATAAAAACACAACTTTCTTGCGACAATGGACAGATTAGACAATGGACAAATTAGACACGAAGTAAAATTATCCCACGAAACTGACCTACGTCTCTAAGAGTGTGTGTCACGCGTGGACCTCGCGCGATTTACACAGTGAGTGGAGTGGAAATTCTCGCCTATATCATTTCTTTTCTCTTTCATTGCATCGTCGCGTATTTAGCCATGTGCACACTCGTATTTTCGATCTCGTCACCCTTAACAGGATCAAGTCTTAGCTCTCCCTAACATCTCCACGCGCGTGTTTCACGCTTGTACCTCACTCGATTTAGCGAGTGTCAGGGTTGGAAATTCTCCCCTATATAATTTCTTCCTGGTCCCTTGCACCCTCGCGCGTTTAGCAATGTGGCACAGTCGCGTTTTTGGTCTCGGAATACTTGAGTTCCTTAACAGGAGAAGGTTGTGGCACACTTTGGAGTCTCCACGCGCGTGTTTCACGCGTGCAGTCCACTTGAGTTAGACAATGCGTAGGATGTAAACTCTCCCCATATCATTTCCTCTGTTTCTTTGCATCCCCTTGCGTTGAGCGACGTACCAGATCTGCGTCTTTGGTCTCCGGATCCTTCAGTTTCTTAACACGTTTTGGCCCTTCCTCACGTCTTCGCACGTGTGTGTCACGCGTGGACCTCGTTCGATTTACACCGTGCGTAGGGTAGAAATTCTCGCCTATATCATTTCTCCCTCGTCCATTGCATCGTCCCCCATTTGTGTGTGGAGTGGAGATTCCCACCGATATCATTTCTCCCTCCTCTATTTCATCGTCGCCCATTTAGCGATGTGCCACACTCGCATTTTCACCCTAATCCTCAAGATCTTTAACAGGAGCAACTGTTAGTCTTCCCTAACATCTCCACGCGTGTGTTTCACGCTTGTACCTCACTCGATTTCGCGAGTGTCATGGTTGGAATTTCTCACCCATGTCATTTCTTCCTGTTCCTTTCCATCCTTGCGCGTATAGCAATGTGGCACAGTTGCGTTTTTCTGTCTCGGTATCCTTAAGTTCCTTAACCAGTTTTCGCTTTCTTTTGAATCTCCACGCGTGTTTCACGGGTGTAGCGCAGTTGGTTTATAAACTCTCCCCATAACTTTTTTCTTTGTTTCTTTGCGTCCTCATGCGTTGGGGGATGTGCCACAGTCGTGCCTTTGGTACCGGTATCCCTCAGATCCTTAACATTTGCCTGTTTTATGCCCCTTTCGCATTTCTACGCGTAAGTCTTAAGTGTGAACTTCACTCCCTTTAGACAGTGCGTGGCCTAGATATTCTCATCCATATCATTCTTTCTTCCTTCCTTTGCATCCTCGAGGGTTCTTTTACTAATAAGGAACTCAAGCAATTGAAAATCAGGTACAATTACCTACGCTCTCAGTGTAAAAACCATGATTTAGAGCACACCTTTTTAGAGTGCAAAATGAGTGTTCAATTCTATCGAGAAATCTTATCGTGGGTCAATACTTTGAATAACACTCACATAAACTTATTAGTCGACCAAATTTCACTTCAGAATTACCCGCCTCCTGCTGTTAGCGATGACCTCCGACGCCGACTGGATTTGCTCATCTTACTAACAAAAATATACATATCTAGTTGTAAACTTACTGATAAAAATCTTAATAATTTACAATTTATAAATAAGTTAAAAATGCAATGGAAAATTGAGAATCTAACTTAAGGTAGACAAATAAAATTATTGTTAAAAAACCTCTTTGTGTGTTATTCTTTTTCGTGTTAATTATTGAAACCTCAATAGAAATTTGTGTTGAACACGTGTGTGTGATTGACTTTTGTTTGCTGTATTATTTTCTATGGTCTTTAATATAAGTAATATACACAATAAAAACCACCTCTTGTTGTCTTCATTTAATTGAATTTTATTGTTTGCAATAATTGACTGATTAAAATATGAAATTAATAGCTAATTGATTGAAAATCAGTTAAATGCAATTTGGATGTGTAACGGGGTAGCCTCGCAGGCTGGGTTGTAAGATGATTCGCCAAGTAGTCTGTCAGTATTTTCCACGGTTTCCTTCGTAAACCGTATGTGGCCGTTCTATTTATTCAGGTGTTCGTGAAAATCGTCGATTGCGTCTTTGTGTAAGGCTGTAAAAGTGTCGTCGACGTAGCTAGCCAGAGCGGTAGCGTTCCTTCGTAAGTTGCAAGGGCTTGTTCCTCGATGTTTAGCATGACGATTTCTGCTAAAACAACGGAAACTGATGAGCCCATAGCTGTTCCGCGCATTGCTCATAGAATGATTCCTGCGCTTTAACCTAGCTAATTTTCACTCTCGAAGCTGTCGAATACTTCTGACGTATGCGTTTTCTTTTAAATTTTAAAACATTTAGCTTGAACATCCAACCGTTACCAAATAGGGGTCGAAACACTTTGATTAACCCCTCTCCTAAGTGGATTATCGCAGGAAAATTGGCGTAAGTAGTCTCGTTTACCACCCAACAGTGAAATGACAGGTGTCTTTGTTGTTCATCACGCCAGCATAACAGGACGAGTAATAAACTTATCTAGTAGTCATCAAAATAACTTAGAGCAACGAAAAAGTGATACTGCAACAAAGACATCTGTCAATGTTACATCGGCGCAGAAGTCATTATCTAGACAATCGTAATTTACACAATTTACACCACTGACTGAGATAAGATGAGATGAGGTGAGATGAGATGAGATGGGAAGAGAAGGGAAGAGAAGAACGGAATTTTCTGAAAATGTTGAAGTCGCTAGCATACTATGTATGCTAACTGGGGACACCCTACTACAATTACTTATCTAGTAATTAATAAAATATGAAATATATATACCTATGTAAGTAAAAATGCGGGTAAAAAGGAAATGCGAATACATGATTGAAATAAATCCCCTATTACAAGGGTGTTTGGTAATATGGAGCTTTATCTCTACATTGCCTGTAAGCCTAATGGTGACAATACTAATATAATACAATCCCGTTCTTTCTCTAGACGAGAAGCTACATCCATCTTTTTGACAAAATGCACTCAAATTTGGTTTGCTGTGGCATCGATCCTGGAAAGTACGCTTGTGCCTTTAAAGTATAGTTATTCCAACCTCAGTGAGGCTTTCCTGCGATCCCATAACGCTGGGTGCTATGACAATGCGTTTCTTCTCCTGTCATTGCCAAGTATTGGTGCGCGAGTCGGAATCAGAATCTTGCGGTACGATCTCAGCGACCACAAACTGGCAAAGATGTTTGTGATCGCCTTATAGCCACTCTTAAAAGTCACATGGGGCGATTTATAAACAAGGGAAATGACATAAACACCGCCAAAGACATGAAGCTTGCTATTGAATCGTATGGTGGGGTCAAGGGCTGTTATGCCACTGTTGCAGAAATTCAAGATTCTTTTCAAAGTGTGACGAAACATAGCAGGACTGGTATTCAAGCACCGAACAATTTTCTGTTCGAGCCCGCTGGACTGAGAGCTTGAAAAGCATACAATGTGGGCACCGGCAAGATTTTTTCGCTCGCACAGCTTTAGAAGTATGGTATTCCACAAGGTCCCACAGGAATCCAAGAGCTTCAGCCATTTAGCCGACCATCTCAAGATGTCGGCACGTTTCGTGCAGTAGCAACTCAGGCCCAAGATGTCGGACCATTAACCCCAACGGAGGTACAAATAAGCCGGTCAGAAGAAGCAGAGTCAGCAACTCGATCGGTTGCTTCTTATTCGTGCCCAGAACAAGGCTGTGTAAAAATCTACCAATAATTTAAAAGTCTACAGTCACGTCTTGATGTTGGTCGCCACTTAATCAAGTTAGAAAGAGAATCTGACTATGACAGCATTATAGCAAAGTGGGCGGAAACCTGTAAACCTGTCACTGGAGACTATGTGCAAGCTAGGTGAAATTGGTGTTGCACCGTCAGTGGCATAATCGCCTTCAGTATCAGCTGATAGTCCTTCACTGGTGGAGGGTTGGGCAACCGATTTTCTGAACGCGTTCGGTCTGTTTTGCAGGATACATTCTTCCAAGGAGAACAAACCGGTGTTAAAGCAAATACCGATGATATTGCATCTAAAATGAAGAGTCTAAGAACAGCAAATGGAACTAAATTGTTTATAAAGGAGGAATGGCTTTCAACACCTCAAGTTGCAAGATATGTCAGCGGGCAGTCAGCCCTGAATAAGAGGGGTGTCTTGAACCGAGATGTAAGTGCTTTCCAAGAGGAGTAAGAAGACCTTGATTATGTCAGCGAAATAGAAGCAATGGAGACAAGATTTCAAATAAGAAGGGGAGTAGAACTTTAATTCAAAAAGTGCATTTTATGCGTAACTGCGAAGTAACCTTAATTTTATGAGGAACCACTAAAAAGCACTCTTGCCATGCGGTGAAAAGTAGTGTTTATAAAGTTAAGCAAAACAATATCTGGCGAGCAAGCTGGCAAAACAGTGGAAAGCAAAAACCCCCAGCATGTTGAGTACCCCCACTATTAGCAACCTTCTCTTGCCACATACCATAGCAATGTGTATTCAATTGTAACTGGAATGACAGATGGAAAGCATCTTCTCAGTAAAGCATTAGCATTTATGCTCGTAAAGAGACATGAGAGGCCAACTCCGGTTTTTCAGAAATCCAAATAACCGGGATATCTTTCAAACAAGTTTATGGTCTTGAGCAGCCTTGTTTCTTCTTATTAAGATGTTGTACGAGCTGAAAAATTTTGTGATAAGAAAACTTCAGCTACTTCATTGGTACTTGCGGTCTTTCAAAACATTGCACACAAAAAAGGCATCGTTGAATGCCGGTGTTTTCAATTTTTCTCGGATTGGTGAATAATACCACCGTCAAA
Organism: Orbicella franksi; assembly: GCF_964199315.1. Lineage (NCBI taxonomy): Eukaryota > Metazoa > Cnidaria > Anthozoa > Scleractinia > Merulinidae > Orbicella > Orbicella franksi. Next base: position 9,366,251 of record NC_138155.1, read on the forward strand.
ACGTAATTCAAAGAATTGAGTAAAGCGTAAAGATAATCATTTAGTCGCCACATCACAATTGAATAGAAACAAAGAATACAGTGACTAGTGTCAACACAACAATTCAGCTGACAGACTAGTGTGTGCATTCCTTTATCTTTGTTTGCTTCTTATGGCGACGGCGTTTACATTAACCTGATCTCAGAAAAATACTCATGCAAGTAGATATACTGACGCTTGTAACACAAACAAGTGTCACGGCAAACACCGGCCCTACATTTACATGAAGGCTGCTGTTTCTCCTGTAAGTAAATTACTTTTAGTGCATTCAAAGCTTGAAAATGAATTTAATAAGTGTGGAAGCTAACAAAATGTGGCAAAATATACCTGACGCACTTTGTTTTCAACGGTCGACTTCCGACGTACGGGTTTTATTAGATTTACTCACAACTGTTAGTAAATCATGTCAATGTCTTAGAATTTATATAATTAATTTAACTTCTTAGCTATGCAGATAAACATCTTTTTTAACGTTTTAAGTGCTGAAAAACAAACAAATTGGCGTCACTGATACCAGTACACGATTCGAATCAGCTCCTTAAACAGCAGCTTATGGTCACGGAGTACTCCAATTAACTTGGACTGTCTCATACTTCAGAGGAATGTAACAGAACCCCAAATTGTTTTTCGTCAGAACCATAGCACTTTGATAGGGTTTTATTTTGACTATGTCTTTTTCGACACGCAATGTTGCCCATTGGAGATATTTGCAATTTAACTAGACGCTTTGCTGCGTGTACCCAGGCAGTCGTTATACTGAGAAGCAATAGCTATATTGCAGTTGAGCTAAATGTTCTGCATTTGAAGTTGTACGAAATTCAATCGAATTGATGTGCTTAAGCTATTCTGCTTTTGATTGCATTTCTTCGAATCGATTAATAGCTTATTACTTGTTTGCAAGTCTTTAGGGTGTGAAATGAGTCAAGGTCTTTATATCAACCTATAAACGTTTCAGTCTTTTTTTCTTAGCCCTTGTCGTTTTTATTTGCGTTTCTCAAGCGAGCGAGGCAATTTGAATTTCATAGTTATGGCGATGCGTGACATAGACCTACGAATGCGGTTGTCGAAAGCATATACTTATCTCGTGATTTTTAGCCCATTTAGAAGTTAAAGTATTAGGAAAAGTGCTTATGTAAATGCTTGTTTGTTCACTACAGATAATCAGTCGCCTAGATAGCCAACGTAAGTTCCAGATGTTTACAATATTTTCCGGCCGCAATGTAGGCGTATCGCGGAGGTACACCAACATGGCGGTTCCATACTGGTCTCTGTACATTTGTGCAAAATATTTCGACGAATATCTGAGCTTGGAAAACACACAGACTTAAAAATTCGAGGAGTGTCATCTTTATTAATCTCCTATAACATCACAATTTCTTGATTTTATCCACTAAATGGTTTTCGAATAAATTTTTTATTACGTCAGGATTGCGTGACAGCGCAAGCCAAGAATTGTTTTGCTGGGGTCAACATACATTAGTTTCTTTCAGCTTAAATGTACAATAATTCGCTACATGAGTTTCACTCTTGTTAAGACACATAACTCTGTTACAAGCAAATAACGAGAGAATATCGTTTAGTTCGAGATTTTATCTCTATTATACTTTACGAAGTTTCTCAGAGCATTTTACTTAGGTGTATTCGAACAGATGAATTCGTAAACAAATTCCCTAACCTTTCTGCTCTTGTTGCTCAGACGTTCTTGAGCTCGTGCTGGGATTCTGCTTGGTTCACGATCACGTCTAAAAATACGAAGACGCTTCTGAAGATGCTTTTTATCAAGTTGAAGAGTTGATAGCCCCGGTTGATGGCTCCTTTGGTATAACATGATTCATGATTCACTCACAGGCGGCCCAAGCTCACTATGCGAGGAGTTTTTTTTTTTTTTTTTTTTTGATGTTTATGCGAACGTCCAGCGCGCGAAACGTGACACGGTTACCGCCGACATCTACTATTACATAACGACCGAGTTTGGTTACGCGAAACGTGACCTTCGCCTTGCAGTATGTGGTGGTGTTGTGTTACAATGGTTTGAATTTATAAAGGTTTGTACGGGGAAAAACGGTAATCGACATTATAGCTGAAATTTTGGTATTTTTGCAATAAAAATGACTCACCTCAATGCCTTGTTGTCTTTTCAATTGTCATCTCGCTTCTCAGCTCGATCCGAAGCCTTTTAAGCGATTTATCGCTTAATAGTTTTCCTCTAATAAGAAAGAGTAAAGGCTACACACTCGATTCTGGACTGACCCCCGCTCGAAGCGAAAAAAACACACTGAAATCCCGCTAGCCACCCCAGTTCCTCCGCAGAATCATAGTACAGGTTTAAGCGCTCCCTTGCAGTTAAATTCCAAGCCAAATTCATCTCCACAGCGCACGATACAAAGCTCTGAATCGAAGAAAGCTAACCATCCGGAATCAGTGATCATGCTGCCGGCACCATTCGTGGACACATTCGAAACCCGAGCGGAATGCCGGGCTAACAAATTGACCCTGACCAGGGGAAGGGAGCGCACAGTTCTCGACAAGCCAGGTACTTTGCTCTGAAACCTATTTCAGTCAGCGAACGTGTTACTACATCGCATTTTACCAAGGTTTATGTTCAGGGACACTATCTTTTCTCGCCGTTTAGTGGACTGACGTGTTCTCGACTTCTTTACAAAGTAAGGAACTTGAACTAAACTTACGTCCCTAGTATAAACTCTTCTAAAGAAGCCAATAATATTCCGAAAACTACCCATCTTACACAAATTAATGCTGTTTTCATTTCCTGCTAATTTCCCATATATGAAAAGGCCTGTTATTCCTGTTACATTTAATGCATCCATGCCAGAGCCGAGACACTTCATTTTTTCAGAAACTGTTGGCAATTCATATTATCTATGACGTTAGTGCACTACATCTCTATTCTAAACAAAAGTTCCATTCTACGAAAGAAATCTTTTTAAAGTTTAGTTAATAGCTGAACCTGGAATTTAACTGTCTTTAACTCCTTCAAATATTTGGCGTATGTTCCAGGCTGTCAGTGTCTCCAATGATGTCACTCTGGAAGGAATATGCTTCATCGTACTGCTGCATTCCGAACACATACTGCCATACCACAACCGTCTTCCCTGCTGTTACCTCGATGGTTGTGGTCTCTTCATATTCTTGTGACCACGTTTTCTCACTGGACTTTTCAACGTAGCCTGAATATTCTGCACTAGCCGAGAAAATGCCCTTTGCAATTCCCGCCGAGACATTCCAAGCGTGCTGTTCTGTAACCGAAGAGGTCAGCGACTTTCCAACTTTATATGTTTGTGTAAAGGTGTGTGTAGCTAATGGATCGATGAAAGCTTTTATCACTTTCCAGGTCCCACTCAGTTTTGGAGTTGGATATGGGGAAATCTTAGTGCCATCAGGTTTGCCAAGGTAAAATTTTGCAGCATCGTGGACGCCAATATGAAGAACGCATGGCTTATCGTTCTCAGGATTGGGCTTAGACGTTCATCTTCTTCAACAAATGCAAAGAGTGCACCAGCATGACGACCAGAATGGTAGACCAATCTGGTGTCATTGTCCGGGTTTAAACTCCCACCTTTAGGATGAACGATCTTACCACTGGCGACATGCTCGATATATCCATAGTGGCCGAAACCTTCAACGGGTACAAATCTGACTTAGAGCTTTGCTGGGTTGCTGGTGTTGCCGTACACGACTAAGTTGGTTTCATTGTCAGGATTGTTAGAGCCCCCGAAAGGATGAACAACTCTAAGGGACGATCGATGGAATATATATCCGATAGGTCCAGGTCCGTCTGCCATCTCATCTAGCTGCGCGTGGCTCTCTTTCGAAGTTTGAACGTCTAGTCAAAGATGCTGGATTGAGTGGTAACGACTGTATTTATAGATTAACATTAAATTATTACGTGATGTCAGTTTCCTTTGTTTGTTACTATATATGGCAAATCAAGCTGTGAAACGAAATTAAATTGACCTCATGATCAATAAGGGTGTAGCCTGCGAGCGCAGGCGTATTTCCGGCTCTCGATTGTCTCCTCTTCGGCGGAGGATCCATTAAGGGTGCAAAGGTTATCGTCAAACCCAGTAAGGCGTGAACGCCTAAAATTTTTTCTGGGATGTTAATCGTGTCACGTCCAATCAGGTGCGAGATGAAACCGGAAACTCAACCTCAACGCTGTTATCTTGCATCTGATCTGTCACGACCAGCATTCTAGAATTAAATAATTTCACCTTTTCACGGTTTTTGGGCTTTCACAGCAAATTGTTTACGATACAGACTCAAAGTGGCAAAGAATAAAGTGGATTTATTCTTGGTTATAAAATTTGGGACTAACTATCTGCTAGTCTCACAAAGATCTTGAAAATATCACCTTAAAGTTCCTATGACACTGGCGACCTAAATGTAGAGAAAGGCTCGTTATATTTCGGTTCTCCGTCTGGATGCTATGGTCTTTATGTAACCTGCTCATTTAATCCATGATTACTACTAGTCCTGCAACTATACATAGCAAGTCATGCGGTGAAAAGACATTGCCTTGACGCCAATAAGGTTCCAAAGGTTAAGTTGTTGTCCATACAGACAAAAAGCAGCAAACATAAAGTGGATCTTTCTAGGCTGGAAAATTAGATAGCCTCACGTATATCTTGTATATTACACTAACCTAAAAGTCGAGAAAGGTTTGATAAATAATGGATAGTACGTGTACAACTGAACCGTAGAATCTTTTGATTGTTGCACCATTGTACACACAGGAAAATTTAGGAAATCAGCAAGACCCTGTTACCATTGCATAACATAACATAACATAATCTATTCTTGTTGCTTCGAAAAGGTTTGCTTGCACTAGCTTTCGCGCCATTTAGTTCATTGATGTGTTCTCGGCTTAAAGTGTTTAGAGGGCAATTGGGCGTTTCGAGAAGGTACCGAGTACCGTTAAATTTTAATACGTGCGTAGTATGGACTAGCGCGGAACGCGTACAATATCAATATGGCATTAAAAGCATATGATAATAAGGAGCTAAAGTCTTTTTGTTTAAGGTAAAAATAACTTGATTAATTCACGAGTCTAAAAGAGTCACTGTCTAGAAATATCCAAAATCGCTGTTCAGGCTCGAGAAATCGCGAATCCTGATATATTTTGCCCGGAGAGCACTTAAAGGGAACTTTCTTCAAATAAGTCGTTGTCACTGTGAAATAAAATGACGTTTTTTTAAAGAAATTCGGTTAAATCGAAAAGACGAGTTTTACTTCATTAATTACGCATAAATCAATTTTAAAAAAATATGCTTAATTCTTCTCGCTAGTATTGAAACACTTTGCAACTCTAGGAAAAACAGATTACTTTATAAAAGAGCTAATTTTTTTCCACTTTTTACAAACAACAGCGTTGAAAGTTCTACAGCTATTTCAGAGGTTTCAGAGTCTTTTGAAGAAGTGTCATCTCCAGCTTTAACGAGCTTTACGTGAAAGTTAAAAATTAATTATTTTCAGAAGCTTAAAAAACCTATTGGTATCTTAGATATTAAGTCAAAATACCCATTGCCAACCCGTGGCTAAAGTAATCTAGGGAAGAAACATGTCAGTGAACTCTCTTGCAAACTTTTTGACTCCGCCAAAAGCCAAATATTCGGGCGCGAATTCGCTCGAATACGGATCGGCGCACGCCCAGTATACCGCAATGTTCTGACGTATTCGATTGCGGCTGACTCGAAATACACCTGGAATATTCTATCGGAATCCGGTCCGTTTTTCCGTATTCAAATTTAATACTCGTGAATGATTCGAAGTGTTCGATAAATCATGCGCACTACGTTTTGGTAGATTAATGTTGCATTAGATGTTCTTCGAAGATATAGTGATCATTTATGACTCGAACATTTTCGAATACTCTCAGTTGTTCGAGAGTTTGCGACTGGAACACGAGATGCACGACGCCACTGCTGACCTGAACGTCTTCGAATACTAGTACTTCAAGTATGCTCTAATTTTCGAGAATCGCACGCTATGGACACGAAAGTTATGTCACATTTTTCACAGCCAAAGGTGTCTTGCGTCGTCTAGAACGGGTTTTATGCAGGTAATATACACTACCGCGTAGTTCAGTCAGGCAGCACGCTAGTGTTCCGAAGTGTGCGACTGGAACACGAGACTCACGCGACGTATGAAACGTGTTCATGTTCTAATACTGACGTATACGAGAGGCTTTAAGGTATTCTAAATGGCACACTTCAGGTGTTCTGTGGTGTTCGACTGGAACACGAGACTCGTGCGAAGTATGAAACCTATAGCTGTTCATGATCGAAAACCGAAGCCAGCGTGAAGTACTGAGGATCCATATCAAAGCTTGTATATCCCCAAAACTGTGTTCAAACTGCCGTGTTTAACACACATTTCTATTTCTTTATCGATTTCTTGGATTCCTAACAAAACCCACCCAAAAGAAAAACAATGGACAGGACAATATGAATTTTATCCCAACAAAAAGTAAACAACTGCCATGATGACATCTTCATTTCTTTTCACTGGCTACCTGGCATTTTTAACTCTCAGGTTATTTCGGGTAGCCAGCATCCCCATCATATTTGTTTTTAATTGATAACAATAATAGTTTGAGCCGTTTCTTTGGACTGAGAGAAATTTAGGTGTCAACCGAAGCTTTTTGCATTTTATATTTCTGTGACACTAGAACCCAGGAGAAAGCGTCAGTCTTCTACCAGAGCAAACGTTGATGTTATACCAGGATTGAAATTCCCGTCTGGCAGATTAACACATTCGTTAAAGTACCTATGAAATGAAAAATAATTGCTGCTGATTTGAAAGGCTTTTCAAAATACAGAAGAATGGAGTTTGCATGCCTTCTTGGAATATCTTTTCTTTTTTTCTCCTAGAGATATCAACGTTTTTGTATTATGCAAATTAGGAAAGTGATGACGTAATGAACTGTGCAAATATAATTGTAAAATACTGAATCAAGAATATCTCGAGAACTATTGGAGCAGTGCTCTTCAAACTTGGCACCAGAAGAAACAAAATAACTCCTGTGGTGCTGTTGCCATGACAACAGTTTTGCCGCTGGTCTTGTCTTATGTAGAATTGTAATTCCCAGTTTTTGTCTTAACCAAGTATCATCCACTCCCAGCAATCTAATGAGGAGAGTTTAGACCGTATGGAAACCATGTCTGTTCCGAGCAGGACCTCTGTCGCCCTTAAAAGGGTTGCAAATGGGGATATTTGGTTTTTGCCAGAAAGAGACTGGAGCCAAGAGAGTTGCCATGGCAATGGCAGTACAGGTGTCATTTATTTTCTCTTGTGATGTATATTTCTGGTGGGCGTTCTATTTGTTCAGGTGTTCGTGAAAATCGTCGATTTCGTCTTTCTGTACGGCTGTGAAGGTGTCGTCGACGTAGGTTGCAAGTGTCGTAGGTTCCATGGGCTTAATCCTGGATGTTTTGCATGACGGTTTCTGCTAGAACAACGGAAACTGGTGAGCCCGTAGTTGTTCCCCGTGTTGCACGAAAAATGATTCCTGCGCTTTAACCTCGCTGATTCTCACTCTGAAAGCTGTTGAGTAATTCTGACGTATGCGTTTTCTTTTTAATTTTAAGACATTTAGCTTGAATATCCAACCATTACCAAATAGGAGTCGAAACACTTTGATTAACCCCTCTCCTAACTGGGTGATTGCAGGAAAATTGGCGTAGGTAGTCTCGTTTACCAGCCAACATTGAAATGACAGAGGGTCGGGGTGTGGGGATATGAGCGAGTGAAAGCGAATAACCTTCCCATAGTCCAACACTAACATGGGTTTTCAGTTCCAGTCTTGAAAGTAGGTTATTAGCGTGTTAATGTTAGTTAATCGATCAAGAAGAAGACTGGTATAAACTAAAAGCGACATCCAATTTTCTTTGATTCCATGTCGCCCACTCCCTTCAAATTCTGATTGGTTTGTTCTGTTGTTCCGTTGTTGCCATTGAACAGACTAATAAGTTCAATTTTTTTGTTAGATTTATATCGTGTAAACCGCCCTGGATGACGTGAATTTACCCTATATTAGGCCTTTTGCCCATTCTTCATCAGTCTAAGTTTTTTGTAATCCTTTAATGGAACGGATCCCATCAACAGTTAAAACGGTTAAAACTGTTGTCCCAAATAATACTAACTAGAGGTAAAAGGTAGTGTTAAAGGGGAAGTAATTCCTCTGTAAATTGAGCATGGATGTCTCAAAACCACTACAGCGTTAGCTTCATAGTTATCAGTTATTCATAGGAGAAAATAACACGACAAGTATCGGTCTCCAATTTCTCATCACCGACGTTTATATTTAGTACTTCACTTCAGGTTGTGGAAAGGGATCAAGGGAAGTTAGCTTGCAGATCAGGAAATAATAAGAACAAGAGGCTAAGATTAGCTTAAACTCGGGCCTGCAAATATACAGTGGTATACCCCTAATGTAGCTATTCAAAAAAAGAAAAGAGAGAGGTCTGTCCTTCTTACATCGGATGCATCGCCCTCATCACGGTCACTTCGAGTCTGTTTGTTTGTAGTGAATATTCATAGCACCCTATCAACATATATATACTTTTTAAATTGTAGATCAACCACTGATAACAATAACAATACTTTAAGAAAACTAAATAAATAAAAGCAGAAAAAGAGAAAACTGGACTTTGTACGTTTGGCATATCTAATGAGGTGAAAATAGTCTTTTTATTCCAAAATGACTAAGCACATTGTTTTTCGTTGATCGATAGATATTTCTGGCCACTGTTTAAGAAAGGAGATGCGTACAGGACGGTTTGGGTATCCCCCCCCCCCTCCTCCCCCAGCCCACCGCCCTCTTATTTTGGGTCAGAAAAGAAGAAATCACAGAAGGAAGAAAAGCCGGCAGGGCAAGCAAAACAAACCGGTCCCCCCCCCCCCCCCCCCCCCCGCAACCCTCTCTCTTAGCTGAAAGTTTGGATCCGCCACTGGAATTAAATGAAAAACAAAAACATGGCTAAAAGGCGTGTTTTAAAAACATGGATCCATTTATTACTAAACTCTCAGCAATCTATTGGCAATAGTTTAAGGCTTTATAGTTAAGTAACCAATACTAACAGACTCGTTACTGAATGCTGACGTGTGCAAACAATGCTATTCGCTGTAATGTTATTTGAATGACACCATTCCCGGTCATACACGTGACTAAAACTTCCTGATTCTCGCTGGCTCTCGCCCGCTTGATAGCGAAAACTGAATAGCACCAGGAGCCCATTCCTGATAGCACAGACTTTCATTTTACACATCTTGTTAAAGCTGTTGTAAGCTATGTTTTTTTTTTTTTAACCTTCCAAAGTTCAGCTACCAATTATCTTGGTCGTACTTTGTAAAAATGTTTGGCCTGCGTGCAACAAAAATCTACCGGCGCGAGAGTGTGAAGATTGACGTCACGTTCCGGACTTGTTTGCGAATGTCCTATTGTCACTTGCACGACGCGATTAAAATACTGGTCACGCGCACATGCGCGGCACCAAAAAAAAAAAGTTCGTTACAAAACCATTTTGTCAAATTTTGCAATTCAAAATATTTATGTTCTGATAAGCTTTTTTTCCTCTTTTTTTGGGTCATTTACTTCACGTGCACCCTTAACTCTAATGTTATACTCGCCCAAAACTACTTGAAAAACTACTGAAACATTGCCTTTGAAATGCGTTACTACCAAAAAAATTTTTACATGAGATTGGCAATTTGAACTATGTAACGCGCAATTTGTCTTCGTTACGTACAACTCAAGCGTGAAGAAATTCACTAACTGGAAGGGATTTTTTTACGACAGGTACGACACTTAATTTCTATCACTATATCGTAGGAATATGCAAATCTGCGAACAGTTTTGAAGTTCTTTAGGGACATTAACGAGTGTTGTGAAGTTTATATGAAATAATTCATATATGAACTGCGGTTGTAGATGAAAGTGAAGAATGATCATCGCAGTAAATTTTCCAATTTAAGCAATTGGAAAGAAGAAGCCGGAAAAAATCAGGGCTTCAACGGGATTCGAACCCCGTTGAAGCCCTGATTTTTTCAGGGCTTCAGGGCTTCAGATTTTTTTTTTTTTTTTTTTTTTCATATAAACTTCACATCATTTCACTCCTTACGGGAAGATATGAACTCAATTAATTGACCTCGCTCCCAATGTGTGGCCTCATAGCTCAGTTGGTAGAGCATCGCACCGGAATCGCGGAGGTCACGGGTTCGAATCCCGTTGAAGCCCTGATTTTTTCAGGCTTCTTCTTTCCAGTTGCTTAAATTGGAAAATTTACTGCGATGATCATTCTTCACTTTCATTAACGAGTGTCTTGTCAATAATTAATATTCAATAGTTCTAGCTGTGATATCTAGAAACTCTACTTTAAAAATGTAAAACTCCTCTCTAGTATGACAAGTCGTTATCTAGCACTGACGAATTGGATATCCAGCGGATAAACAGCTCTTCCTGTCTTGGGATCAAAAACTATGCATCCTATTGAAAGCAGTAACAGAGATTTATAACCTGCTGTAAGCGGACACCTATGTTCGGTCCTCCAGTAAATGGACACCATTGGGACGAGCATTGATGTCCAGGTGCAT
>NC_138155.1:9381900-9409400 GCF_964199315.1 Orbicella franksi
TCTTTCATAAGTTTAATTATAGCAGTGTAAATAAAACAACAAAATATTAGAAAAATCAACCGTCGACTAATGACAAAAAAATATATAACGTTGAAAACTGTAAGAATTCTGTTTTGGCACACGCCTTAGTACTCGGAAAAGAATTTCCGAGTTCTCCTAACGGGAATAGAAAGGTCATACATCAAGGGTCTCCTATTGGGAGAACTTAGCAATGTTTTTGCGAGTACGCGTGTGACAATCTATCTTTCATTCATTCACCACTCTTAAAGTTTGCCACCTTATATTCACCCACAAACGTTGACTTGATTACCTGATGTCCAGAAAGATCATACCAATGTGAAAACTGCATAACCGAAACCTGCGTGTCTGGTGCCGAAACAGACCGGTCACAAAACGTACTTCCATCGTCATTGAACAACTTGGAAGTAGACAAGAAGTGAAGGCATTGTTCCTCTTTGCATCTTTGTTTCTTATGAGTAGGGCAGTAGTTGACGGCACCTCCGTTACAACAGATTGGGCAAAGGACACACACGTCATATTTGATATTCTTTAGCCAGCTGAACTCACTGCGCATGCACTCCATCATCAAGCCAAGTCGTCTACGAACGGCACCAGCACAAGTGACTTCAGTGGCTACAGTGTGGCATGGGAAACCTGTTGACAGAGCCATCGCTGACGACTGTTCACCAGCCAAGGCCAAGGTGGAAGTCGCCTTGTGAACAACAATCTCAACGGACGAGGAGTGGCAGAGAAGGATCACAGAGCAGTTTTCATCGTCAGAGGTGAAGAATCTGGCAAAATTGTGGAACAACTTAGATTTGGCTTGCTTCCAAAACTCGCCGCACTGAAAGAACTTCAAGACCAAGCGGGGAAACAAACCTGGAGGGACATGACCACTTTCGAATTTCAGAAATAGAGACGGTATATTTGCAGACGCGAGAAGCTTAACAATCTCTTCTGGTGGATGTGACCTCAACATCGATGGCACCAGGTAGCTCTTGTTCTCAGAAGTACCTGATGGCCAACAACACAGCAAACTGAATTTCTCCATGATATCAACGAGACTATCATACGTGTCTCTGTCTCCAATCAAAGGCTTCCACATATGCGTCAAAAGTTGCTCATCCAGAATTCCTTCTTCTTCAAGCTTGCCCCATAGTTGTAAGAATTTCTCTTCTTTGCATTCATAGGCAGGCTGTACAGTTATTACTTTCTTAAACAGGTCTATTAACCACTGAGGATCCAAGACCACTAACTTGCTCAACGTTGGCGAGTCATCAAAATGAACCAGACTTCGCAAATCATGCAAGTAGTTCATCAGTGTCTCGAACTCTCTGTCGTTAACAATGTTGCAGTCTTTTGATGCAATTTCTTTTGCCCACTCCAAAGAAATCCATTTGTCCCCTTTTTCCCTTAGTGCGCTAAGAGTCTTGTCAAATTTTAACCACTTAATCGGAATGGATTCGTTTGTGTGAGGTAGAGTTTTAGCAAGAGCAAGAACTTGCTGACGCAAACGCACGACTTCTTGACACTCAGACGCGGTACCTGACTTTGTGTTATCCACAACGAACACGTCAACGAGGTGGCCACCGTATGATGTTTTTTTTCGTAGATAACCAAGGACTTTATAGGCTAATTTTCGAGGATCTTGTTTGCCATAGGGAGTATCAGCATGGGTGCAGACCAGGAAAACTGCAGGAAGCTTCTTTGTGAGACCCTCTGATTTGGTGAAAAGGCTTCTGTTCTCGTCTAGACTGGCCAGGGAAGCAACAGATCTCATCCAGAAGTCAACATAATCCAAATTAGTCCTCAGATCGAAGTCTTCTGGGAATGGTTCGTACACTCCTTGTTTCACCAGGGGCGGGGCCACATCATCAGGATTTAGACTAAGGTCATAAACCAAACAGTAGATTGCTCGCGCTGTCAGAAAAATGGGGTGGGTGACATAATAAACTGACTGTCCAGAAAAATCCCACAGAGTTGAATAAATGTGTTCCCTACCATCCTTCCAGCCACCTTGAAGTAACGTTTCAGTTGCCACTGCCACATCTTCTGGAACGCGTGGAGCAAAACGATCAGAGACGCCTGGATTCTCTCCGGATGGCCTGGGTGGTACCTGGTGGGCATCTCCGTTGAGGGTATCTCTTGCTTCGCTGGGTATTTCAACGTGCTTGGCATCTTTTGGTGTCTCGTTGGGACCTGGTTGCTTTGGTATTTCAGTGACTTCAGAATCTAAGATACTTTCTATTTCTTCCGGGCTATCTTCCAACAAGAAGCTTTCACCATCCCTCTTTAGGTTTTCTACAACCAACATTGCTGCATGACGATCAAAAGAAATCGCCGCATCAGGATTTTGGCCTTTCTCCGTCGTCCCTGTTTTCCACGTCTCGGTGGTCACCTCGAAATACGACGGATCCACATCTATGCCTACGGTACTGTCTTCCTTTGGGTCGAAACATATCCCTCTCAAAGACTTCTTTAAACTGGTCTTTCCGGCTCTGTCTTGTCCTATCAGCATTATTGGAACCCTTTTGACTGTCGTTTTTCCATCAGCAAGAGCCTTGTTGTAGGCATCCAGCGCTGAGGGACCTCGCGCAAGAATTTCGGCAGGGACTGAAACATAATGAAAGGATAATTCATTTACGATGAAAATCAGCGAAATAATATCTTGACTTGTTTTTAGAGGAAGGAAGGTTTCTGAACATACATTTTTACTGTTTGTTGTATGTATGTAGAGCTTTTGTCACCCTGCAGCAATGTACATCATGAAACACTTATGAAATTAGATCTGGTCCAAATATAAATCCAGTATAACAAGTATTAACTCAAGCGATGATAAACTCATGACATGGAAGGGAGGATTTTGCACGCAAAGAGTATAGATTTTATGTTGTCACGATAGACAAATAAAGCATTGGCTGGCTCCTGTTGGTAGAACTCTGAATTTTCTCCAAGTACGCGTGTGATAACGTGGGAAAAATTACACCTTTCATTCATTAACCAGCTTTCGACAATCAGATCCTAGCAGTATGCAGGGTAGTTGATATATGAACCTAGCTAAACGCAGCATAACCGAGCGGGAAGGGCGTGGTCTTGGAGGTTGTGGGTTTTGTTATCACTCTGATCACAAGACATGAAACTGTTTGAGGTGATAGCATAGAAGGGTTCCGTTGAAGAGATCGAACCCGCAATTCAACTTTCCCTCGCATTAAATTAGGGAGGAGTTTAGTCGCAGCCTTTACGCCAGGGACACAGCCTAACAACCTATAATGCCTCTAAAGTGAGAGATTTTGCTTACTTGTTGGTGACGGACCGGTCTGTTTCATTTCGCAAACTACCAAACTTTGCACTTTCTTCACAAATCGGAGAAAATCAGGAAGATTTTTCACCACGGCGTCTGGTTCCCATCCGCCTTTATGAAGTAACTCCTCCCATTCGTCACAGAGTAAGTAGAAGGCGGTCTGCAAAAAAGAAAAAATATATACATTTTTATTCATATTTTAATGAGGGCAGAAATAACAGGGCTTTCGAGCAAGCTCTGTTATAAACGCCATATGATATCCACTCCAAGAGTACTTAAATGTGGTTCGTCAATCTTCGAAGCTTTGTGCCACTGTTAGATGAAAATTCGGAAAGAGACAGCGCTTTACGTTAGAAAACTTTCCGTATTACGTAATAAAGTTGGCCTATCGGCAACGTAAATCACGCAATTTCCCATATACCGCAACAATAATAATTATAAGTGGAAGGAAATAACTTCAGTTCTTTTTTTAAATATAATAGTACCCGAATATTGTCTTCGCTACCAACCCTTGTATCGTCAGGCTTATTTACATTCACGATTGTTATAACTTGTCTTCCAAAATCAAAGGGAAGCTCTAGCTTCTCGGCGTGAGAAGTTGCTTTTTTCTTTCAAGATAGATACAGTCAACGCTCTCCTAAGCGACCACCCTTGGTGCACGACAAAGTGGTCGCTAACGGGAGGTGGTCGCTTACGGGAAAAAGCAACAAAATAATCCCAAACTTGACTGATTAATGTGATTGCATAAAGATATTTCCCTCATAAGCCAAAATTAAGCAAACAGACAACGTTTTCTTTACCTGAAACTGATTTATTTTTGTTTTTTACAAGCTCAAGTTTTGGGAAATTGACAGCACAGTTTACTTGTAAGTGTATCACTTGTTAATCAAAATCACTGAAGTTTTAACGGAACAAAACCTGAAAAAAACGATGTCAAATATGGGATGCATATGTAATGACACTAGATACTTTACACTATCACTCTTTCGCATCCGACCCCTTCTCCACGAAGTCTAGAATGCTTGATTGCTTCTGTGTTTTAAGCCTCAAGTCAACAAGAATATCAGACACTTTCGTAACTGCCGAGGACAACTCTTCGCAACCCCGATAATCGGCGAACTCAGCAATCTGACGTAAGAGGTATAGTGCTCCCTTTACTGTTTGCACTGCTGGGCTTGGTAGAAGAGCGTCGTCACTGCCACGCAATGTCTGAATCAATGTCTATTTCTGTTTTGTTGTTTTTTTTGTGTGAGTTGTGATAACCTTATCTCGTGGGGTTTCCCTCCAGTCAGGGTCAGCAGGGTCTAAACAGTGATAAGCGTCTGTGTCATCGTCGATGGCAGCATAGCGTGCAACGTTAATACCTTTCTTGGACATCCTCTGTACTAGGGCTTCAAGGTCTAGTAACTCCTTACCGGCAAACGGATCATCGTTGTCGTCGTCATCCAAATCCATTGTTGAGGGGTACATACCGACATGTCTGAAACACTTACTGATAACATCGCCCTTAACTTCGTCCCAAGCATTAACCATCCATCGCACGGCCATCAACAGGTTAACAGACTTCACTATCTGGCTGGCAGAACGCTCTCCGTCAACTTGACTGGCGATAAACCGCAGAAACTTTCTTTTGTAATAGATCTTCCACACCTTGATTATACCCGCATCTAGGGGCTGGATGCGCAAGGTGGTGTTCTTAGATAGAAAGGCTACCTTAATGTTGGAGAACATGTCCGTCAGCGAGGGTGGATGGCACGATGCATTGTCCAAGAAAAGGATAATGTATCTTTCCTCCCTTTTCAGACGGTTGTTCAACCTGGTAAGGATAGTAACCATTATCTCAGTTCTCATCCACGCCTTCTCATCGCTGAAGTACTAGGCACCGCAGGGGTATGATGGATTTGCCAAACGTGCGAAGCGGGGCGGCAATCAGCTACTTCCTATTACAATTAGACTCTCTTTCTCACTCTCTGCATTCACAAAGAATGCAGCGGTTAGTCGTTGCTTCGCATTCTTGTCAGCTCTGCATCGTTTTCCCTTTTGAGAGAGCGATTTCTCAAGCATCGCCTTCCAGAAGCAGCCAGTTTCGTCCTCATTCCATACATCCCTAGCTGAGTAGCCCTTGGTCAGCTCTTTCACTCTTTCATTCCAGCTGTCTATGGTCTCTGGGTTAACATCTCCCCCGCGGCCAATCAAAACAGAGCACCAAACAAAACGTCACCACGTGCGATAACAGAACTCCAAATCTTCTTCGTTTGCCTATCATTCAGCATTGATTCGCCCCCGTTTGCGGCCGAAATGGATAACAATAATTTTTTAAGCATCACAGTCCTTTCAGTCAATCCATGGCTTAGGGAAAAGATAGAAAGCACTGGGATTTTTCAAATCGAATAGCGCTTGGAGAATTTTATAATACAGTAAGCACTGTTGAAACTTTATACAAAACATTTTGCAACAGATCACTGTAACAATTCTTGTACGTATTTGCAGGTCTAAAGTAAACTGTTCTTATCTGTCAGCACTCCAGGTCAGCGCCATTAAAAACTGAACTCTATGACATTTGAGTAATGATTTTCGTACGATCATACGTGATCTTGCTGGGTGGTCGCGTACCGGAAACAGAAAACAAAAGAAAATGTCAGATTTCTGGCCGAAAAAGTGGTCGCGGTCGCTAAAGAAATTCGAGCAGTGGTTGCTTACGAGAGAGTTTTTGAAAAAGTATTTGACTGAGAAGCAAAACGGTTATTTAGAAAGTGATCGCTTATGGGAAGTGGTCGCTTAGGAGAGGTCGTCGCTATGAGAGAGTTGACTGTATTTAACTTTCTTATGACACCATATAACAGTTACAGTAAAAAGAAAGTGACCATAAAAACCAATCGACAATTCAAAAGAATTGTATTTACCTCTATAAAATATTTCTAAAATATTCAGGCTGAAAATAGGTATTCTTTCAAAGAGAAACAATCCTTTAAAATTTCATACCGAAACTCTAGAGCTCTCCGTTTTGATGTCCGGTGAGATTTCCTTGGAAAGCACAATTGTAAATCCCGGCGTGAATCCATGCAGAGATCTTTCACAGCATCGCATATGGCATAGCTGAAATCCATCAGGCATATTCCTTTCTGGAAGGCGAAGTCCAAAGTCATCTTCATCTACAAATGTCACTTCGGAGAGGTAGCTTACCAAGATACG
The DNA here is from genome assembly GCF_964199315.1 of Orbicella franksi. Classification (NCBI taxonomy): domain Eukaryota; kingdom Metazoa; phylum Cnidaria; class Anthozoa; order Scleractinia; family Merulinidae; genus Orbicella; species Orbicella franksi. Next base: position 9,388,394 of record NC_138155.1, read on the forward strand.
TCTTGTCTCTTCACTGGGCAAATGGTCGAGTTCAAAAGCACTGTCTGTTAAAAGAAAATGGCACAATGGTATGATCTTTCATTGACTTTTGTGAGTATTACAGAGATAAGTGTTTTGAACAACACTCCTCCATTTTTTTTTATTCGTTTCAAGCTCCCTTATGCCATACAACAGACCATTGCTATTCTTGGACGCGGCAGCAGACTGATCAGCCAACTGGGCACTTCTTGTCAGTTTCGCGCAGAGGTTTTAAAAAGGGTACTTGATAAGAGCTTAAAAACAGGCCGGTAATATAACCGTTGTAGCTTCCCTGGTTTATCAACGGTAGAAAGATCTGATTTTATTTTGTGTAAAAATATGTGCATGGCCAAATTATATTTGCAATAGATTGAGCCTTCCAGAGATTTCCCAATATTCAGGAGTCGATTCAATTGCTGTAAACTACAAAGAAAAATTGCAGTGATATTTTAATCTTGCAAATGCTGGTCGCACAACGAAGACTAATTGTTGAGAGGGTCAACTGCATCAGAGAAGACATGGGACACTTGACTTAACTCGACAACAACATACCATAATGCCCGATGATGGTTAGCCTGCAATCAAAGTCGCAACCAGGAAACAAAATGTCTCCCCGCATATATCTTTTAGATGGTAGCGATAGCCACCCTCGGCATCGTGACCGTGTTAATTCATCTTTGAAGTGTATTTCCTCCAGTACGTTCTTTATGTCACGTGAAGGGAGTGGGATGTCCTCCAACCTTTTGCCCAGGTTCTTCTTTGTTGCCCACAGCTGTGGAATTCAGGACAAAAACATTCATACCGCTGTTGCTGTTGTTGATTGAAATGAGTGTGAATATATAAAAAAAATATATGTATTTGAACTGTGAAGAATGCGAAGATGTGAGTGATCAATCACAATGATCACTCACATCTGCACTGTTGTTGTTGTTTTGCTGTTTACCACATACCTATTTCCTAACAACCGAAAGCATCTCTCAAGAAACGCTCATCTTTAACGACGTTACCTCCCCTGACAAAAAGTATCTTTTATTTATTTATTTTTTTTATTATTATTTTTTTTACCTGACTTACGACTATGCGGTGAAGGAAGATCACGTTAAGTGCTATTGGAATATGAAATGAAATTTGGGGAGAATCGAACATCGTTAACAGATAATAAGATAACAATAATTTTTCGAAAACAATTTAGGCCAATTGATTTTTCGAACCTGAAGCCCAGTTGTCCTGAAAATTACTAGTACTCTTGTGAAAGGCAGATAATTTTTCTTTTATATTTTTCTTTGCTGCTTATCTTTTTCAATTTCCATACATCCTTTTACCATGGTTAAGTCATATTCTGACTTTAGAGCATAGGCCATTAGGGAGTGATTTTGAAATTAGCGTTTTGTGAGCCTACCCTTAAAAATATTTGCCGACCATTTGGCTGAACAAATGTTAAATCGTATCTTGATGAATACTCTCTATATTCTGCAGGCGTTTTGTCAAAGGCATTTAAATGATCTCTAACGATTTTCTCCTTAAGGCTAACTCCTCCTTTAAATGAGCCTCTCCAATGATTCTCTTGTAACTTGCTGGAAGCCTCTTCAATGGTGTATTCCCCATCAGCAGCTTCATCTGCTAAATATCAACAAAATCCAATGTGTAACGTCTAAAGTTAATGAACATTGCAAATTAAGATCAAATGAAGATTCGGTCCTTAAATCAGGTCGCGATAAATTTAGTTCTGTAAACATGGGATCGATAAAAGCATCTTCTTTTCCAAGGCTATCAATTGAGTGAAATTATTTGCATCAATTGTCCAAATAGAGGTATCTTGGTACTATTTTTCAACGTACCTGCCATGGGTCTATCTCAAGGAGATTATGTCAATGTTGTTTTTTTCGCCCGCATTTACATATTTTGATGAAAGCCCCAACCAGCTTTAATATGGATATGTGAGTACTTTATCCCACCTCATTCAGCCTTCAACTAAGGAAATGAGCTCTTTATTACTTCGGATTAGCACTGGAGGTCCGCTAGTAAGCTGACCCATATCGCTGTATTTACTGAGCCTTAAAAATACATACCATTATATTACAGTACATTAAATTGCACTACATCACTTTGTGCTGCGCTGAGTTGCATTATAAAACACTTCCTCGTGAATACAACGGGCATTTTAGACTGTGAAATAAAGGCCTAATCTTACGCCAAGTCTTCTAGACAGGATGTATGTTTAATCAGTTTATGAAACTTCCACAGTTAGCACGTAATAACTTCGACAGAACTGGAATATATAAGCAAGGGCCATCGTTGCAAAATAAAAGAGCCGGATCCTGTAGATCTAACCAGCTATGAAACTGGAATAAATACACGGTAAAAACAAGCAAGGCTGGTTATACGGCGAGGAAAATATATTTAAAACCAACATTTTGGGAGGCACAGCCTTCCTATATTGGTTTTAAATATATATTCCTCGCCGTATAAGTGGCCTTGCTTGTTTTTACGGTTTATCACTACCTTCGATAGGTCGGCGGATGATAAACATGCCAAAGTGACACCACATTTCGGCCTTAAGCTGCGTCTTCGTCTCCATCTCTTTTTTAATCCTACGCAGGGACTCCAAAGTGTCATTCTTAAGTTTCGACATAAAGCTTGGGTCATCATTTGAACAACAAGACTCCTGCAACCAAAAATATCCAATCTAAAGGAATGTGGAATAATAATAATAATAATGATAATAATAATAATAATAATAATAATAATAATAATAATAATAATAATAATAATCGATATTTAAACAGGGTGACCCCTTCAGTCGCAGGACTGGTATCAACGGGGGCCCTGTATAACGTAAAATAAAAAGAGCATGTATAAATAATATATATCTATATATCTAGTGTCGTGCGTGTAATTAAAGTAGGACAAATTCGGAAACGATTGCGGCCTTCAAAGAATTTAAAAAGGCAACTGAATGAAAAGTGAAAGCAAAACTTAAGGTCATTCCCCAGTATTGCATTGTGCATCCCTACTGCGCATAATTTTACGGGTGATTAGCGCGCGCGCATTAAAAAATGGCGGCTTTTTCTTTACGCCTGCACCTCGCCATAGAGGTGAATCGTCATTTTCTCGCAAACGAGTATGGTGACCTATTATTTATTTCTGTTGTTTTGAGCTGAGTAATAAATTTCTCTGTGTAAAATAATTATTAACCAATTCTCAGTGTAGAACAAAAACCAATTGTCGGAAACGTGAATTTAGCAAGCAATCGTGACTACAATCATGGTGTTATTATAAGGATTTATGTGGGTATAAACAAGGTGCTGTTGCTCCTAAACGAACATGGGGACCCCTCATTTTTATTTCAAAATTTAACTGCCTATAATATAAACAATCAATAAGCAAAGTTTGACAAATATCTCAGTGCAGGTTCTATTTCAGTGGAATGACCTTAAATGAAAGAAAGAAAGGGCCAATGCACTGGTCTTAAGGGCACAAGGCCAGGAGGAAAAGAGGAGCTACCCTAAGGAAACATGAAGCTTTGCAACGGAACGAAAACGGTCGATGTTTGGCTGACTTCAACAAATATGACCTGTACAGTTTCCCCAAGCGGAAAAAATAAATTGATAATGACAATGACAATGACAATGACGATGACGAGGACGATGAAGTCGGTGATAAAGATGATGGTGATAATGATGATGATAATGATGATGATGATAATGATGATGATGATAATGATGATGAGGAGGATGCTAGTAATGATAAAAATAATTACATTGATGATATGATGATGATGATGATGAGAGTCACATAAGTATAGATTATTTTTTTAGTCTACTCAAAGTGGAAGGAAGCGGATGGAGGGAATTGGAAAGAATTCCGTCTTCTTCCACTTCCACATTTGCGTAAACGCTCATCGTTTGAATTAGTTAGCTTTTCATTATTTCTCCATCCCCAAAATTTGCTGACCTCTCCAGAGATTCTTTCACTTTCTAGTTACACAACTTATTAGAGACATCTTTCTCATACCTGTGCATCATACGACTTGGCTGGCTTTATTCGGTACTGCCCAAGAGATTCTGGAAGATCAATACCATCCTCTTTCGTAATCTGCTCCAGTTTGAGTTGACAATCTGCAGGGAGATTCCATCCATCTATATAATAGCAGTCTTTGTTGGACTGTCTTTCCTTATGCGTCATTTTTCCTCCATCCTGCCAATATAGTCAAGTGATATCCATTATTAAGCCAGCAGAAGCAAACATTTCTATTCCGAGGTTCGTTTCAATTTCAAAGCTGAATGAGCACCAAATATCTAAAGGTAAGAGTCAATCACAACACTCACGCCCCAATTGCTAATTGGAAAGGTTTACCGTGGTTAGGCCCATCTAGATTGCTCTGGTAAATTACGGTAAAGTTGCTCGAAAAAATAGCTACTACCAGAATCTAAAAAGTTGCTCTCCCGGACGAATGAAGGGTTTCTAAGCGAAGATATTGACTAGACGAACTATCTTTTCAAGTTCGTCTTGGACGACGCACCACATGCCTACAGAAGATAACTCGTCTAGACAAATAATCTTACTTGTGTCCGTCTTAATACTAAACGAATCACGGAACGCATAACCAGACGGACTTCAATAATGTTCGCCCAGCCTGAGGTCCGTCCCAAACGGATTTTGCGTCTCTAGTGTAAAATCGGCCAGGCCAAAATTCACATCTTGAGTCAACCTTGATTTCAAACTTTACCGTGCACGCGCCTACCTGGCAGCTAAATACAAACAAGTGGACGCTACACAAGTGTTTGGTAAACAAAAATTGGGAGCTCTAGTCAGCTGTTTCTTCAATAGGGTGTGATATCTCAATCTCTCCACTCGAAGTGGACAACGTGACTTCCTTCATTTTTAATGGCCAAAAACTGTTTTTCAAAATTTACTTGTACCAATGAGGAAACTTCCAGAACTTCAAAAATTCTGGGTCTTGGTCTTTGTCAAAGCTGATAAACATAAACCCAGTTACGTTGTATAAAATTATAACAGTAGAATCATATTTTCTGTTTGAAAGTAAGATACTTTATTATTTCTAAGATATCCCTACATAAATGTGCAAGTAGAAGCCTCTCAAAGAAAGAAACCTCTTCAGGGTGCCACTTTCATTAATTAAGTATGCTCCTAAAATAGGAACTTCTCAAAACAAATAGTGCAATTCCATACAATTAGGCAATTGTAAAAAGGCGACGTAACAAATAAAGAGGAAGATATCCCAACAAAAGAAGCCAAATATCCATAAATAGCAAGTAAAGTAAAGTAAGGAAGTAAAGTAAAAGCTTTATTAACGTGTCAATGTATTTAGTTTTCACAACTAACTGGGGATACAACAAAAAAAATTAAAATTATTTGCAAATAAGCAATGATAATAAAAAAAGGTATATACAATTAAAATATGTATGGCATATATAAATTGTACAATAAAACAATGAGTATATAAGAGGTAGTCTCTAAGGTGACTGATTACTAAAATTTGAGTGAGACCCTAGACCAGAAATAAGAGGCAGACAAGGGAAAGAAGTGGGTGGGGGCAAGCCGATGACATTAGTCTGGGATACCACAGGTATACCACACAAAAAATAGATACAAACCATCACGATTATAGCAACAAAGGTCGTTTTGCGATAGGTTGCCGCTTGAGTGAGGTTTCTCATATAGTTAATTGACCTGAGGGAATTTTTGCTCTTGTTTTAAGCGCTCCCGAGCTTACAAGAGATGCTCGCTTACAAGAGGGTGTTGCAAGGAGGCATCCCGCTGTATTTTCAGGTGACTACAACCTACCACTTTTTGAGATATAAGTTGCTTGGCGCATGCTCTTTGCTCTTCATTACCAGTGACTGTGAACCCATCCTCGTTCTTTGGCTTTGCCACAACTTTCGCTCCAGATTCCTGCTGAATTTTTTTCACTACCTTTCCACCCATGCCGATGACGTAGCCTTTCAAATTTGCTGGCACGTGTACAAACTCTTCCTTAATTTCACTTTCTTTTGACCCATCATCAATTGCTGTAACTGCATCTGTTAAGCGGTAAAGAAGGAAATACTAATGAGAATCACTTTAACGTCTGGCAGTCTTTCTGAAGGTTTAATATATCCATTTGCGGCCTTATGCGCAACAGAGCGCGAAGGAGATAGGTGAGGTAAGGTGAATATATCCATAGTCCAGGGCTTTGATATCAAACGGCGTCTTCGTCTCCGACAAAGAATAGCTAGGCTCAGTTTGCCGTAGTGTTAGATCAGACAAAACACGGGCAATCTCAGCTTGCATACTGATGATCGCTTACAGTGGTAATTTCCCCTCGTTTTGGTCACGTTCAAAGAGCTATTTTGGATTTTTATCATCGCTTTCGACTTTTGTCCATATTCGACGAGCAATGATGTATGTGGGATAAGTTGCATCAATGAACCATGCAATACTCTTGTCGTATGATGTGAAGTTTATATGAAATAATTCATATATGAACTGCGGTAGTAGATGAAAGCGAAGAATGATCATCGCAGTTAATTTTCCAATTTAAGCAATTGCAAAGAAGAAGCCTGAAAAAATCAGAACTTCAACGGGATTCGAACCCGTGACCTTCGCGATACCGGTGCGATGCTCTACCAACTGAGCTATGAAGCCACACATTGGGAGCGAGGTCAATTAATTGAGTTCATATCTTCCCGTGAGGAGTGAAATGATGTGAAGTTTATATGAAATAATCCATATATGAACTGCGGTAGTAGATGGAAGTGAAGAATGATCATCGCAGTTAATTTTCCAATTTAAGCAATTGCAAAGAAGAAGCCTGAAAAAATCAGGGCTTCAACGGCATTCGAACCCGTGACCTCCGCGATACCGGTGCGATGCTCTACCAACTGAGCTATGAAGCTACACATTGGGCGATGATCATTCTTCACTTTCATCTACTACCGCAGTTCATATATGAATTATTTCATATAAACTTCACATCATTTCACTCCTCACGGGAAGATATGAACTCAATTAATTGACCTCGCTCCCAAGGTGTGGCTTCATAGCTCAGTTGGTAGAGCATCGCACCGGTATCGCGGAGGTCACGGGTTCGAATGCCGTTGAAGCCCTGATTTTTTCAGGCTTCTTCTTTGCAATTGCTTAAATTGGAAAATTAACTGCGATGGTCATTCTTCACTTCCATCTACTACCGCAGTTCATATATGAATTATTTCATATAAACTTCACATCATTTCACTCCTCACGGTAAGATATGAGCTCAATTAATTGACCTCCCTCCCAATGTGTGGCTTCATAGCTCAGTTGGTAGAGCATCGCACCGGTATCGCGAAGGTCACGGGTTCGAATGCCGTTGAAGCCCTGATTTTTTCAGGCTTCTTCTTTGCAATTGCTTAAATTGGAAAATTAACTGCGATTATCATTCTTCACTTTCACTCTTGTCGTATGATCACGAAGTCACGTTTTTCCAAGGTTTAATAGAGTTTATCCTTGTGAAAAAATATGAGTTATATCGCTTCATCAACGGCTATTTTAGTATTTGATGGAAAATTAAGAAAGAAAAAAAAAAACAGCAAGGAACAAGCTTTGAAATCATTAAGTGAATACTGAAATGTCACGTAAAGGGCAGTAGTAATGTTACTAAACCATGTCATAAGATTGGTGTAAACACCACGTTTAGCAGGAAATTGTAAATTGCAAATTTTCTTAGTTCAAGCCTGTAGCGTTATGTCCAAAATGAAGTTTTTTTCTTTTCTTTCTTTTTTCTTTTTTTTTTTTTTTTTAACTCTGCATTTCGTATCAATGATCATCACTGAGATCCACGTGAATTGGATACTAAGTAAACCCGGGATACTGATGTATTTGGTCTTGCCGAAAACGTTCTACGTGGTAAGGAAACTTCAATCATTCCGCAAAGTCTTCGATTTCTTGTTTTTTTGGTGTGTGGGCAACGCGCCAATAATGTTAAGAACTTTTAACTAATGGATGCAAAGTTAAATCCATTTTCTCAAACGGGTAGCCAACAATGGCCGTGTTTTAGCAGGCCAAATATGCATGTGAATCATTGAAGCAGCTCAACCAGGCCAAAGTTGTACAAAGAGCGGATAACCTTATCCAGCGGATAGTATTGACCCTGTGTTGATTGCAGTAGACGATCGAATATTTCATGTGCTGTATAGCGGACAGTGGCTTTTTTCGACGTTACGGTAACACAAAGTTTTTAATTCCCCGTTTTAAATTTTCAATAAATACTTGCGCTTTTCAATTTACCATTCCGAGAGATTCAATTTTCATGCTATTTTCTAAACCTTCAGTCTCTTTTCTCCACTTGCCCATTCTTGCCCATGCCGTACTTCACGTTCTTTGTTCAGTGCTGACACGTGCATTGAGCGGAACAAAGATTGCGTTACATGTTTGTGTAGTTTGTCCAGTTCACATATAGGAGAGATTAAAATCAGTCGAATCGGAAGTGTTTCGGCTGCATTGTTTAAACTTTGCTCCTGACGTAGTCACTCTTCTTTTAATGCCGCACATTTAGTTCAGAATTATTCAAAGTCCGCCCATGTTCAGGTTTTCGAGATCATCACGCAAGACTAATACCTGCACGTAAAAATATCAGCCGCTTCGAAGCGGAACAATTTTCGAGCTTGGGCGTACTAGAAAATCTCAAACTTCGTACAATTTGTGCAAAACCAAAACATTGTAAAGACTCGCTTGGTATTTCCGACCAAAGATCGAAATGTTGAAATACTCTCGGCAGGTTTCAATGATCATTTTTGTGGATATTGAATGTATTGATTATTCATAAATTTTTGACTGCCGGGTATCTAGTGTTTTGAACAACCGTGCCCGTGGGTCGAGGTTTGTATAGTATGCCGAAGCTAAGAGAATTCGTCTACAACAAAAGCAAAACATTACTTAGAATCGCTTCGCATTTCTGAACAAATATCGAATACTCTCACAGGGTTTCAACTTCAATTTTTGTAGAAATTATTCTATGAGAGTTGACAACGGAGTCAGAGTACGAATTTTTCCTAAGTGTCGAAACATCGAGATTTTCTAGTATGCCCAAGCTCGAAAACTTCCTCAACCACAAAGCAAAAATTATAATTGACATAACCTGGCTTGTCTAAACAAAGATCTACAGTTTTAAGAAGGATTGGATGGGGTTTTCCTTGGAAATTCTAGAATAATTTCAGACTGCCGGGTATGTAGTATTTCAAAAACACTTCCCGGCTGCCGGGTATAAAGGGGTGTGGACAAAACGTGGGGTAGGCCATCGCCTAGGCCAATGGCCTAGGCCATGTTGTAGGCCATGGCCTACCCCACGTTTTGTCTACACCCGGTATAAAGACACAATGCATAAATAAACAGCGGAACACATCGTTCGAATTCTCCTCAATTCTCTTGACTGTTGATCGCCTAAAACATTTCATCACGGCTTGAATCATTCGAAACTTCATACAGCTCATCAATTTTGCGACTTTCAATGTCTTCTTTTTCGGCAATCGAGTATGGTTAAACCTGTATGAGCAGGCACGTTCGGGAAATGAGCTATTTATATAATTACAGGTAGCTTCTATTCATAAAAACGTTCGTGCGAAAATTTATTCAATGTAGTGCATTTCTGCGGTAAGATATTTGGGTACTTGCGGCAGAAATGCAAAGAATATACCTAACTTGACACGGTGCAAGCGACCGTAGAACGGCCTAAGCGGCGGATGTTCGAAACCCGGAGGGGACCTCCGACATGAAAAGGTCGGGGATGCTCGTCGTCTCGGGTACAAATCAAGGATTCTGGTCTCACTTATACGATGTTGACGACGAAACGTCATCATTTTTAGCTGTCAAAGTAGCCTTTGAGGTGCACTCGAAGAAATAATAATTAAAAGAAACGCTGTCATTTAATTTCTGTTTTCAGGCTTGATTTCCGCTGATCTCTCGAGTACGCGAGTCGGATCTACAAGTGCGCGAGGGATACTTTCTTGAACAGTGGCTAATAATCGAACCTATTCCGTTTTAAGTGGTATCTTTGAACGTTCTAATGAAGCTCGAGCAACTCCCATATTAGTCTCCTTTAGGAGTAAAATTCAAATTTTTCGACGAGCAACCCTGACCTTTTCATATGGGAGTTCCCCACCCCCATTTCCCCCTCCCCCCCCCCCCGGGGGGGGGGGATTATATTTTCCAAGTTTAAAAACGATAGGTACATATCTTTCACTGGAGCAATCTTTTTCTGTAAGAACGTCTAATTTCCGTCCGAGGCTGAACGTTCTTAGTCTTTTGGAGGGCCATTTGAACCTGAAGGTACTTGAGTTTATAGTAAACTTCGTATGATTCGTAATTTTAGTTGATTAGTTTAATTCGATGTTAACGGCAATCATTGCTATTTCTCAGTTTCCGTGAATTTCGTAAAATTTGTAATTTTCGGAGATTTCTTTTTAAACTTTTGAATTAAATTTTTGATTTTCGTCGAGTTTTCGTGATTTCCGTATTTTTTGCAACTTTTATAATTTTCCCGGATGCCATTGGGAAACTTCCCTACGAATTTAGCGATCTTTTCCTATTTTCGTTTATCTCGCAGCGCTTGCAAACAGCCTACAGCCTGGACATTATCCAAATGAAAGGCCACTGATGAGAGTTGGGATCATCACAGGTAAATGACCAAACAAATTATATTTAACACAAGGAAATGACCGATACTTAAAACCAATGTGATACTTAAAACCAGCATGCATGGCTGTTTGTATTTGTTCATTCATAAGGACTCCAATTCGATAAAAAAAAAAAAAAGCTCTATAATAACATCATTTTAACAGTAGAAAACAACAAAAGTACCTGAAATTTCCATTAAAGACAATTTGCAAGCCACGTACTCCTCTTTCAAAATAGTGGTTGTTAACTTTATGGTCTCCATACCAAGCTCGTCCTTAACCTTCTCTGTAATGAGGCACTTCTCGGCTTCTGCGTTGAGGCGACCAGAGCAATAATCCTCCCAGAGGCCTTCAAGAATCTCCAAGCTACAGCACTTGACGGTTGTTTTGATGCAACCCGTCTCAAAGGTTACATTCCGTAGATAAAGCTTTCCTACTAAGTATGTGTGAAAGTCTTGTAGTCCTTCAAATGACGAGAGATTAAATTTTTCCTTCATGAGCACGTCAACAGCCATCTATGCCATGTATCTGTTCACCTGTTCACTTTGTTCTTGAGGATCTCGCTCCTCTGAGTTTCTGCTGGTGGCACTAACGCAGTGAATCTTCCAAGACAAGATACCTGATAGAGAAATAGTTTATCATTTTGCAAGATAATGTTTTGCTGTTATTGTTATTGTTAATTGTATTTGTCTATCTGTACTACATGGATTTCTTGTAACTATTTCAAAAACTATCGATCCATCAATCAATAGATTAATGGTGGGTTGGTGAGTGGGTGAGTAAGTGGGTGGGTTGCTGGGAGGATGGATGGATCACTTTTTTTTATTTTCCTGAGCATTCTTCATTGTCTGTTTGTCGCTTGATTGCAAAAAGCAGTTGAGTGGATTCACAGATGAGTTCGTCTGTTTTATGGGTCTCGTATTTACCTTGACGCATTATACGTCTCAGACGTATAATGCGTCTGTTTTACAAGTCTCCCAGATGTATAATACTATTAAGTTCTTCTGACGCTTAATGCGTCTCATTTTCTGTATTTACTGAGGCATAATACGCCTGAGACGAATTACTCGTCTGTCTGGGCAATTACGACCAATGTCCAATCATTACACCACACGAAAAAAAAAAGACCTCAAAGATGTAGGCATATAGCTAGACTATCATGGCGAAAAGTGACAAAAAGTAAAGAATCCAATATAAAACTAAACGTTGTTCAATTTAGTACAAAAACTTCAACACAATCATCTTCAGCAATTATAACTACCTCGTTCAGGATTTGGGGCCGACCTTTTCCGTTTTAGACCACTTCTCACTCCACTGGAGTCTCCGCTGTAATGTGTTCTTGCAGTAGCACCAGAGGCGTCTCCTGTTACTGCTCCTTCCGGTACTGGATCAGCAGGTGCTATAATTAAAAGGACGTGCAATAGCGGCTTAAACCAAATGAACCATGAAAGAAACAAAACTCGTGGGTTCCAGTGGATGTATTGAGAGTCAGATTTAGCTAAGATTAAACCAGGAACAATTCTCACTCTCCCATCATTACAAGGGCGTAGCCAGGATTTTTCAAAGGGGGGTCACACTGGGTCAAAGTGAGGGTACTCACTAGATCGTCATGGCATTTTCACCACCTGTTGTAGGTTGTTTGCTTGAAAAAGGCTTACAAAAGGGGGGTCATGGGCACCCAAGGACCCCCCTAGCTACGCACTTGCACTATCATTCTGTGATGTAGCCAGGGAATGTCAACCTTAATTTAAACAACTTTGTACAAGTATACAAAAAGAAACTTACTGTCAACACCATTCACAACAGAGCTTGGAAAGAAATTTTACTTTTGATGTTAGCAAAGTAGTTTTTTTGCCAAAGATGACCTCTTATGATGTGTAAATACCGCGTAACTATAAAAATAATTCAGTTAAGCTACAGCTTTGAAGTGAATTTAGCCTGTTGCTGGCTAGGAGAAAGGTCTCTTTCAGCAGATGAGTCCTGACATTGCCATACCCAATGAATTCAATTCGTCTAAATTTTTCTGCTATTGAGTGTCTAAGTAAAGTAGTTGTCTTTAACTTGACCAGGGAACATTTCAGCGCTAATATTTTTCAGACGTTATTTTTAGATCAGACGTTTTTGTGGCAATGATGTTTTCAAAGGATATCTTACCTGAATATGGCGTTTCATATTTTCTGTTGTAGTGAGCTTCGGGTATAAGAAGGATTTATTCCGAAATCGTTACTTTAAAAGTCATTGTATCTTAATATTTTCCGGATTTTTTCAAATAAATTTTTTAACTGTTTTGACAGTTATGAAACATTGTTAAAATCCAAGATGGAAGGCATTTTAAATTATAACATCATTTAGGCTAAATATCCTCCTGTAGGATCGCAACCTTGTCGTGGTCGGGGGGGGGGGGAGGGGGGCTTGTGTGTCTCAGTGACCCTGAGAGCTATGCCTGCAGGAGATCCATCTCCTGGTAGGGCCACCCAAGCCGGACAGGTTAAAGGGTGGAGGCCAACCTCGTTCCCAGTGTCTCTCATCTTACCGCCCTCTGGAGCGAGCGAAGAGAGACCCTGGTTGGGTCTGGTCACGTGCCACTTTGACAATTGAGAACATCAGGGAGGGGTCCTCTGTAATCAGCAGTTTGTCGCGTTGAGTTTTGTCGCGCGCTGCGACCGCCACATTACCCGCGGCGTTTATCAATACTTAGCTTTCAGGCTGAAATTTCGAATAATATCTCTTCCAACGTTTACCTAAAGGTTAAGCAAGTCTGTCTCGAGGCAATTTAGTGGTCGTGATTTTCAGTGTTGCCGTCTTACCCACTGGATTTATGGAAAGTCAGTCATATTTCAATTGTGGACGTCGAGCAGCGCAATTTCATCCCGTAGTAATTGTTGTTTCTTCTTTGGATGCACTCGATCAAATTGATGCAAAAAACATAAGAAAGTCCCTAGGAAAGCGTACAGCTTTCTCAAAGTAAAGCTACGGCAGTCTCTGAAGAAAAGCTGGACGAAGATAAATATGATATTCGTGCAACGCACTGTGCTTGCAAACAGCTCTAATCAAATAGCCGGGCCCGGCGTCACTTGCGGCGTCACAATATAGAATGCAAGAAGCAATATGTTCACGGAATATTTCAATCTTTGTCCCTGGAGAGCCAATACTTAGAGCCTAAAAACATATCTTCCAATAGAAACGAACCTAAACAAAGTATAAGCACGGCATGGCAAATTACAGAGGTGTCAAACTCTGAGAAGCGCGAGCGACGTGCAGTAAACAGCGGAAACCATGCAGACATGCGACCTCTAAAAATATGCTAACATAATCAAGCGACTCCGCTATACTTATAATTTCCATTTCTTCTAATAACACGGCATAAAAAGTGCCCCTCAGAAACACGCTTGAAGCAAAGAAGGGTCGAGATATCGAAAATTGAATGAAAATGTGCACAATTTTCTCGAACCGTTGGCGTCACGTACACTAATTTATTAACGACACAATAAAAATTATATTTTTCTTTTTCTAGCCTCCTTTCGCTCGAAGATAAATCCATTTTATCAGCAACGACGGCGAAATGCATACCGCGACGAGTTCGTTGTATTATCCTTCGCGCTCTGCAAAGTTCGGGGCGCCGACGGCGCGGTGAAACTTCAATAAATTTTCAGCCTTTCGCTCCTTTCGAAGTGACTTTGGCTTTCAGTGATCAATTAAAAGGCCCTGAATTCTCTAAAATTATTTTATCGCCGGCAACAAGACCTACACTTCATTCTGAGGTAAAGATGAGTCAAACATCTTCTATACACAGCCTCGGCAGCGGTGTGCAATTCTCCATTCGCCTTCTTGAGGAGATTTTTACAATATGTAACGTCCTTCACTGAACCATACAACCTTCAGCGACTTGGATTTCCGCTATCAGATGATGGATAAGTTTTCCTTGGCGTTTGCAGAATATTACCGCCGGACATTGCCGCAGAACATCATATCGTTCTTGGTACGGATTACTTTGGTGACAACACATCCCGCACTCCCGTGGGCTAAGTATAGACAAAATTCCTACTAGGCCGCCCATCCCTTCAATAATTTAATTGTCATCTCCCAGATACGGGGAAACACGTGACCAGACCCAACCAGGGTCTCTCTTCGCTCGCTCCAGGGGACGGTAAGATGAGAGACCCTGGGAACGAGGTTGGGTGGAGGCCTGACAAAAAGTGATCCACTGGCCCTCCAGGTTTGGGGGTTGGGCACAGGGCTAACAACCCAGTCCCGTAAAAGGTTTTTATTACGGAAACAGCAGCAAAGGAAACTATAACTACTGGGTGTGACGGGCCTCCAGAGTCATCGGGAGATACTCGTATGAATGTTAGTGGTGGAAGCCGAAAGGAAAACACTGACAGGATAACGAAAGTTCTGAACGCCAAATGCAAGACAAAAATAGGGTTCTCGAGGTTATTGGAGGTACCTTCTTTCCACACAAAAGCATATACAAATTGACATGGTACTCCCCTAATGGAAGAGACAGAAATCAGATTAACCACTTGATGATCAATGCCACTTGGAGACGTTCACTCCTTGATGTCAAAGTCAGGAGAGGAGCAGATGTCGGCAGTGATCAGCATCTTGTAGTAGCAGTGTTGAAGGTAAAGCTAAGGAAAACAGGCACCAGGAAGGAGGAAAGGGCGTGGTTTGACGTCGAAAAGTTAAAAGATCCCAAAGTGAGAAGTGCATTTGTGGTGCAGCTGAGGAACAGTTTCCAGGCACTGGCGGATATGGAAGACCACACATATCCAGATACTGATGTAATCAATGATAGGCGGGAACATGAAAAGAAAGGTTACCTGAAAACCAGTGAAAAGAAAAGAAAAGGAAGCAATGGATAACAAGAGACACATGACAAACCATTGAAAAACGGAGAGCCCTAAAGAAGCAAGCGATAGAAGGAAAGTCTGACAGGCTGAAAGGAAGGTAAAACCGGCAGTACAAGGAAGCAAACCGAGCCGCGAAGAGAAAGACGAGAGCAGACAAACGGACATTTATGGAAAGCCCTGCAAATCTAGTCTGAATTTCAGCCGTCTCCTCCCTTTACCCCGAGGGGGGCATGGGAGAGAGACGTCTGAATTCTGAGCGTTATAATGTCGTCCGGTGACGTCACGTACTATTTTGGATATAGTAGGCAGTTTTCGATTGGTTTGAATTAGATAACCTTTTATTATTGGTTAAATGCGCCAAGGATGACATTTCAAGGAGTGTAAACAATGGCGGCGGACACGCGGGACGATTTTAAAGCAATATTTGAGACAAGTTTGCAGAGTATTTTACCGCGTTTTGGCTTAACAGAGTTAAAGAATGAACAGAAGAAAGCTTTGTTTTATCTTCTTTCTGGAAAAGATGTTCTTGTCAATCTTCCTAAAGGCTTTGGCAAAAGTCTAATATATCAACTGTCACCTCTGGTTGCAGAAGAGTTGTCGAGAAGCCATTATCAGAATGGCAATAATTGAAGTGGCATCGTGTTGGTGATTTCACCTTTGGTATTTTTGATCAAAGGTCAAGTTAAAGGTCTTCAACAAAGAGGAATTAAGGCTTCGTCTATTGGTGCCGGTCAAGAGAAGGCCAGTTTCAAGGAAATTTTGAATGGGGAAATGAACATCGTGTATTCGTTGCCAGAAGCCATGCTGGCAAATGATCGCTGGCAAGAGATGATTTGCTCTCAAGTTTACCAAAAAAATGTGGTTGCTGTAGCGGTGGATGAAGCCCATTGCATCACTCACTGATAGGCGAACATTCTAGCTTTTTAAAGGGAAAATACAGAGTATTTTGACTGGCTTTTGCAAATGATAAAGTCTAAAGGAAATCAGTCAGAGAGGTGTATTATTTACTGCCAGACTGTTCATCAATGCAGCACAATTTATTCATTACTCTCAGTTTGTCTTGGGTCAAGCATGTATTTGAATGGAGAAAAGCGCAACCCCAGAGAACGAATTGTTGAAATGATGCATGCAAAGACCCCAGAAACTGTCAAAGAAACAGTGCTCAATTCAATGGCAAGGTATGATGGACATGTGAGGGTACTTATATGTACTATTGCATTTAGCATGGGTGTTGATGCTAAGGGAGTCTGTACAATTATCCACTTTGGACCATCACGCAATCTGGAAAGTTATGTCCAGGAGAGTGGACGTTGCAGTCGAGATGGCTACCCAGGAAGTTGTGTAGTTCTTTATCTAGGGAGAATGCTCAGTTCCTGTGCTAAAGACATCTGGAGCTATGTGTCAAGTGGAACTTGTCACAGGGAACAAATCAATAGCTACTTTGATCACCCAGCAAATGTACCAAACACCTCCCAACCTACAGGACATAACTTCTGTGACAGCTATGCAGCACTGTGTACATGTAAAAATGGTACTTGCACTTATGATCCTGTTTGGGCAGCACCAGTCGAGTCCACTCCTGAAACAAGGTCACCCATGAGAGATGTCTCAGATGAGCAGCTTTCCACCTTGAAAAAAGGGCTTCTTTTGTACAAGAAAAAATGGATTGCATACTGTATGGAAAAAAATTATTCCCCATCCCATAATCAAGTGTCTGCCATTTCTTGCCCAAGCTTCTTATTGGAATTTGGAAATTTCCATATTGCACAAGTCATTGAAAATGCCTATGTGATTGCATCATTTAATGACATTCTCAAGGTCATAGAAATCTGGTGACTAAGCCATGCTGTTGAAATTTGGAAGTAATGAAAAACATTTTTACTGACCTTTCACAGAAATTTCACTGGAAGATACTGGCATTAATGAGGATGAATGTAATAATGATTGGGTGTGACTATTCATTGACTCTATCACTGAAGACAGCATGGCTGCAATGTTAGAGGGTGAGAGTGTGGACATTGATGAAGATGTACAGCTTGTAGACTATAACTTCCCTGATGCAGTATATAATGTTTTCAACAATGTTTAAGTCATTGCCTTACTCCCCTCTTTTGTTATACAGACCTTAGTGTGCCCAATGAAATGATTAAGGCTACAATTTAACAAATTCACATCAATTTTTCATGCGTCTGTCCTGTTATTGATGATGAATTTCATCATAACATTGTCAAAGTAGCTGTGGATCCATGAGGCGATAGCCAAGTGGATCCGCAGACTACTTTGACAACGTTATGACGAAATTCATTGCCAATAACAGGACAGACGCATGAAAAACTGACGTCAATTTGTTTTTTTACGATAACAAATTGTCAAATTGTCCGCTCTCGCTCGTTGAAGTATTGCATAAATTGTAAATTCATGTGTCTGTTCACTTATTGACAACGAAAATTAGCCGATGGGCAGGCAAGAATTTCTGCAGTTATCGTAAAAAATACAATATACATTGTGAATGGCATTCACTTTTTCCAACAAGTCAGATGACAACTTTCAACTCAGACTAAGTTGTAAAATTAGGTTGTACAATAAATTAGACTGCCATATTTCATGTGTACACGTGTGTATTTAGCCTGATAGGAAATAGTCGGGCCGCGTCTTTGTAAGACGTGCTACCAACGGATCGAAAAATTCGAAGGAACTATTAAACTTTTGGAGCTGTGTGAACCACTAAGGCGACTCACCCACAAGGGTGTCGGGTGGAGCTGGTCAACTGAGCAAGAGAAAGCCTTTGAAAGTGTGAAGCAAGCTGTTACTTCAGCTCCAATTCTGTGATATTTCAATTCCAGTGAACCTGTTGAAGGCCAAGGAGATACTTCTGCTAATGGTATAGGATTTGTGCTTATGCAGAATTTGTGCTTTTGCAGAATGGTCAACCAGTATCCTATTCAAGTACAGCTCTCATCACAAGTGAAAGAAACTATTCTCGCATTGAGAAAGAACTGTTGGCACAAGTCTTTGGTGTTGAGCGTAATCATCAGTATGTTTATGGCCGGAAAGTTGTGCTGTGGTCAGACCATAAGCCCTTGGAAACTATCTCTAAGAAGCCCTTAGCAACAGCCCCTAAACGCCTGCAAAGGTTGCTGCTACAATTACAGCAATATGATGTTGAGAGCTGTTACAAGCTTCCCTGGTCCTGAAATGTATCTGGCAGACACTTTGTCACGTGCCTATCTACCAACAACTGCCCGCTCCCCAGCTGAAGAGGAGACGGAATGAATCCATGCAGTTGATTTCCTGCCCATTTCAGAACCTCAGTTGGCTGAGATCCAGCGTGAAACTTCAGCAGACTCAGTACTATAGTGCCTTATTCAAGCAATATTACAAGGCTGGCCAGATCAGAAAGAAGCTCTACCCTCAGAATTACATCCCTACTTCATTGTGCAAGATGACCTTACTGCACAGGATGGAATCCTCTTCAAAGGTTTAAGATGTGTAATCCCTGCCAGCCTGAGGCCCAATATATGCAAACGACTCCATGGTGCCCACACAGGAGTTGAAGGCTGCCTTCGACGTGTGCGTGAAACAGTTTATTGGCCTGGCATGAATGCTGACCTTCGTGACTACATAGCAAAGTGTGATGTGTGTGCTACTTACCAGAAAGATCAGCAGAGGGAACCAATTATCTCTCACAAAATTCCAAACCGTCCGTGGGAAACAGTTGGATGTGATATCTTCCATTTTGAAGACAGCGACTACCTCTACACAGTAGATTACTATTCCAGCTACTTTGAAATCAACCAACTTAAAGACAAGACTGGCAATGAAGTAATCAGTACCCTGAACAGACACCTCTCCACACATGGAATCCCCAACAAGCTGCAGAGTGACAATGGTCCTCCCTATAGTTCCCATGAGTTCCAACAGTTTATGACAAGCTTTGACATAGAACATGTTACTAGCTCTCCGCATTACCCACAAAGTAATGGCAAGGTAGAAAATGATATCAAGACAGCTAAGAATCTGCTATAGAAATCAAAGGCAGCTGGAAAAAAGTTCTACCTAGCTCTATTAGCATGGAGAAATATACCCTCTGAAGGTCTAGAAAGTTCTCCAGCTCAAAGAATGTTTGGTCACCGTACCAGGACACTGATTCCTATGACCAGTGAGCTCCTCAAACCCAAAATAGTTGAGGATGTCCTGGAAAGCTCTTGAAGAGAAAGCAACTGCATGCCAAGCACTACAACATCACTGCCAAGGAGCTCCCTCCCAGCCCCTCTCCCCCTAAGCAAAGGAGAAATGGTGCGTGCAAAGCCTACAGATAGGTCTGGTAGATGGTTCAAAGCTTGTATAGAGCGGCAAGTGGATGTGAGATCATATGAAGTCAGGACTGAGGATGGAAAGATCTTCAGGGGAAATAGACGACACCTCAGATGTACATGTAGTAAGGAACCAGCATGCGTTAGGGGCAACCCCGAGTCCATTCACATGTCGAATCAGACTCACCTGTCGGAAAGTCTCCCCATCCCCAAACCTACAGACAGTCCTCCAAAAACCAGTGCCCCTCTGGAGGTACCACCGCTCAAGGAATCTAGAGAAATAACTTGTTCGAAGAAACCTGAGAGTAGTTCCCAGACAGGTAAAGTGCCAGAGCAGTTCTCACCCGCCAAACCAGTTGACCGTCTAGTTACCCGAGGTAGGCAAAAGTCCCGACTAACAAGTTACCTTAAGGACTTTGTTGTTGCCAAGTGACATTGTTTGTCATTTACTTAATATTTAAGAACTAGGGACATTGTTGCTTAATCATTTAGTTTTTTTTGTTTTGTATTCACCCGTGGTTGGTTTCTTTTCTTAAGCAAGAAAGGGTGTGACGATATGTCAATTGTCTAGATCAGCCAATCAGCATTAAGTCCCACCATGTGCTTGAGTTGTCGTTCATCTTACATCATGGCCGTGTAGCATTGCTTCGTTCTCAGAATAAAGTTCTGTTGAGTTTACTGTTTATCAGTTTTCGAGCCTGATTTATACATGGATAACCTTATCCACCGGATACCATTGACCCTGTGTTGATTGCAGTAGATGAATATTTCATGTGCTGTATAGCGGACAGCGGCTTTTCTCGACATCAAGGTAACACAAAGTTCCTCATTTCCCATTTTAAATTTTCAATAAATACTTGCACTTTTCAATTTGCCATTCTGCGAGATTCAATTTTCATGTTATTTTCTAAGCCTTCAGTCTGACATGCACATTGAGCGGAACAAAGATTGTGTTACATGTTTGTGTAGTTGTCTGGTTTACATACGGAAGAGATTAAAATCAGTCGAATCGGAAATGTTTTTAGTGTTCCTTTGTTTGTTTGTTTGTTTGTTTGTTTTTGTTTTTTTTGACGGTGGCTAGTTGATTTGTTTCGTCACTCCCGTTCGTCAGTCTGTTTTGGCTGCAATGTTTCAACTTTGCTCCTGACGTAGTCACCCCTTTTTAATGCTG